>NW_017672204.1:0-35368 GCF_001879085.1 Nicotiana attenuata
CCTATCACTGATCTGTCCTTGGGTCTTGGTACCAGATGCCAAACTTGACTTCTCTCGAATTGGTTGAGTTAATCTTGCATTGCATTCACCCAGTTTGTATCCTGCAAAGCCTCAAAAATAATTTTAGGTTCAATAAGAGATAGAAAAGCATCTAAAGCACAGAGTTTCTTCAAAGAAGATCTGGTTTTAATTCCAAAGGTTGTATCAGTGATTATGTTCCCAATGGGGTGAGAACTTTGATACTTGTAAGGTTTCACAACTAGCTGATTTTCCATAGGTGTTCCTTCAATGTTTTGTTGCTGAGGAACAGGTTCATGGACAGGTTCCCTCGAGGTTTGAGGATCAGTTACTCTCTATTCAGTTCCTCCTATAAGGTTACCTTGGGTGGTGGGACCTGTCCCATCACCTATTCCTTTTGTAGTTCAGCTTCATCCTGAGCTGTGGTTTTATTTGAGTTTCTTACTTGCCGAATTGCTTCATCATCTAGTTCCTTCCTCTCAGAAAGAATGTTAGTTTCATCAAAACCTAACACGTACACTTTTTTTCATATACATAGTTCTTTTGTTATAAATCTTATAAGCTTTTACAATGTGAAGTAATACCCCAAGAATAATCCCTCATCACTTCTGGGTATCAAAACTTCCTAGGGGTAGTACTTTTCATTTACTTATGTCACATTAATAATGAGGTTTTATAGATNATCAGGTCTACTAGTAGTGACATATAACAAAGAGTCAATCATTCCCCTATACATCTTCTGATCAACAAATGAACCAGGTTCATCCATATCCAATTTCATGGCAGTTGCTATAGGAGTGTCAATTTCTTTGGAATCTTCCATTATAAACCTTTTAAGCAACTCTTTCACGTATTTTTGCTGATAGATCATAGTTCTATTTGAATTTTATTTTTTGTAAGCTTAAAAAGAAATTAAGCTCACCCATCATAGTCATTTCAAATCCACTCCCCATTAGCTTAGCAAATTCTTTACTTAACCTATCTGTAGTTGCTCCAAAGATTATGTCATCAACATATATCTGAACTACTAAGAGATCTTTAGCTTTTTCTTTCAAGAACAAAGTATTGTCAAATTTACCTCTCTTGTAACCATTCTCAAGTAAGAATTTAAACAGTCTTTCATATCATACTCTTGGAGCCTGCTTGAGCCCATGAAGTGCCTAAGCTTGTACATATGATCAGGACATTCCTTTCTCTTAAGGCAAGAGGTTGCTTGACGAATAGTTCTTCTTTTAGATAGCCATTGAGGAAGGCACTCTTGACATCCATCTGAAGGAGAGTGAATTCCATGTAAGTAGTAAAGGCTATAAAGAGTCTAATTGCTTCCAACCTTGCAGCTGTAGCAAAAGTCTCATCATAGTCTATGTCCTCCTCTTGACTATATCCTTGAACCACCAATCTTACCTTATTCCTTATAACTGTTCTATCTTCATCAAGTTTGTTTCTGAAGACCCGTTTAGTGCCTATCACTGATCTGTCCTTGGGTCTTGGTACCAGATGCCAAACTTGACTTCTCTCGAATTGGTTGAGTTAATCTTGCATTGCATTCACCCAGTCTGTATCCTGCAAAGCTTCAAAAACAATTTTAGGTTCAATAAGAGATAGAAAAGCATCTAGAGCACAGAGGTTCTTCAAAGAAGATCTGGTTTTAATTCCAAAGGTTGTATCAGTGATTATGTTCCCAATGGGGTGAGAACTTTGATACTTGTAAGGTTTCACAACTAGCTGGTTTCCCCTGGTGTTCCTTCAATGTTTTGTTGCTGAGGAACGGGTTCATGGACAGGTTCCCTCGAGGTTTGAGGACCAGTTACTCTCTATTCAGTTCCCCCTGTCAGGTTACCTTAGGTGGTGGGACCTGTCCCATTACCTATTCCTTTTTGTAGTTCAGCTTCTTCCTGGGCTGTGGTTTTATTTGAGTTTCTTACTTGCCCATTTGCTTCATCATCTAGTTCCTTCCTCTCAGAAAGAATGTTAGTTTCATCAAAACCAACACGTACACTTTTTTCTACATGCATAGTTCTTTAGTTATAAATCTTATAAACTTTACTATGTGAAGAATATCCCAAGAATAATCCCTCATCACTTCTGGGATCAAACTTACTTAGGGAGTCTTTTCATTATTATGCACAATGCACTTGCATCCAAATGCCCTAAGGTGAGATATATTTGGCTTTCTCTCTTTATGTAACGCATAGGGAGTCTTCTCAACAAGAGGTTTAGTGATGCACCTATTTGATGGGTTTCCAATGTCTTAGCTTTATGTTTTGATGATTTAACAAACTTACTGTCAAAGAACCAAATAGGGAACCTCACACACTTGGTACACATTGCAAATCAACGTACTCCAGCTAATGTGAACTGCTACAACTTCAAAAGATAGAGAACCAACACAGGGACCTGATCCCTTGTGTTTTCCTGACAGCAGTACAAAGTCAACTGTGTAAAGATGGAAAGTGACAGCATGCACTGTACACAGAAACAGTGCAGCGCAGTTCTGCAGTCACTTGTCCTTTGACCAACCAAGTGATTACATCATTCAAGTGATGTCATCCAAGTTGTATTAACAAGAGTATTACAACAAAACATCACTTTAACACTAGAGTATTAACCTTGAGCATTCAAGCACTCCAACCGTTCACAAATCAAGCATTCAATTCTCAAGTGCATCAAAAACAAAGTTCAACACTACTACGTACCAGTTACTAAATCTATTATATTGTTGTCCTTAGTTGAGTTGTAACTTTGTAATTGTTCTTCATTGTAATTCCTAATTTTCTTAGCTAGAAGCGTTGCTTAGGAACCCCCTTGTAAAACCATAAACCCTTAGTGTTTGTGTCGTGACTAGAGTTAGTCATGAGTTGAAGTCTTTGTAATAGGTGTATTGCAAAGTGGCTTGTAATAGGTGTATTACAAGTTAGTGAGGGATTAAGAGTTTAATTCCTAGATTGCATAGGTTGTAATCTAAAAGTTGCTCATAGTGATGTTGAAATCCTACCAGTGTAGGTCATGGTTTTTTTATCCCCTTGAGCAGGGATTTTTCCATGTAAAACTCCATGTCTTACTTACTGTTTCATTAGCGTTCTCAGTGGAAACTCATAGAGGACCTGGTCTATCTATAGTTTGGTGGACTCATATAAACTATCAATTGGTACCAGAGCAGGTTCTTCCTATCAGGCTAACACCTAGGAAGGATCCTTGTGGCTGCTCCACCAAATTTTGAAGAAGGTCAGTCTACGTATAGATCACCCAGGTTCAATGGGCAATACTATGGGTGGTGGAAGACAAGAATGCATGACTTTATCATGGAAGAAGATTCTGAGTTGTGGGATGTTATATGTGATGGTCCGTACGTCCCAACGAAGAAGGTCGGAGATCCTCCGAAGACGATGCCAAAGACCAGAAAGGAATACAACGATACAGATAGGAAATCTGTGGAGAAAAATTTTCGTGCCAAGAAAATTTTGGTGTGTGGTATAGGACCATGATATAACAGGATCTCAACTTGTCAATCCGCCAAGGAAATATGGGAAGCTTTGCAAACAGCACATGAGGGAACCACTCATGTAAAGCAATCTAAGATTGATATGCTCACCACTGAGTATGAGCTATTCAGGATGAAAGACAATGAATCTATTCAAGACATGCACACAAGATTCACCTCCATCATAAATGAGCTACACTCGCTTGGTGAAATTATTCCTAGGAACAAGCTTGTGAGAAAAATTTTCAGTGTTCTACCTAGCTCGTAGGAGAGTAAAGTGAATGCCATTACTGAGGCAAAGGATCTGCAGGCCCTAACTATGGATGAGCTAGTTGGAAATCTCAAAACTTACGAAACGAAGAAGAAGAAGGACAGTGAAAGAAGAGAACCAAAGAAGGAAAAGAACCCGGTACTCAAAGCTGAAGGCAATGACTCAAGTGAGGAGGACAGTGACATGGCTTACTTAACCAAAAGGTTTCAGAAGATGGTCAGAAGAAATGGAGGAATACCAAAAAGGGGCACCACTAGCAGACTAAAGAATTATGATCTCTGTCATAAGTGTGGAAAGCCAGGGCATTTCATCAAAGATTGTCCTCTCCTGAAGCAAGAACACTTCAAGTATAACCCTGATAAAGCAGCCAAAAGGAACCCGGTTCCTGACAAACGCTTCAAAAGGAAGAATGCCGCTGACAACGTTGTGAAGTAAGCTCTTGCAGCATGGGGAGATTCCTCAAGCGAGTCTGAAGAAGAAACCGATGCAGGTAATAGTTCCATGATGGCAGTTGAAAGTGAAAGAAATGAATATAATTCAATATTCGCTTTGATGGCACAATCAGGCGATGATGAAGATGATGACAATGATGAGGTAAACTTCAAGGATGTTCAGAGAAATCTGAAATCCTACTCCCCTAAGAAACTCATGTCATTAGCAAATGTACTAATTGATGCCTATCATAGTCTGGTCGAGGATAAAGATGCCTTGACCTTAGAACTAGGAAAAGCTGAACAAACTAGAGATGATTTAGTAGTGTGCGTGGTCGACTTGAAGGAAACTATAGATCATCTAGAAAATAAGAAGAAAGTTCTAACTCAGAAAATCACTAGTGTAGAACACGAAAGAGATGATCTGGTGGTAGTAGTAGTTGACTTGAAAGAAACCAATGAGAACATAAGTAAAGAAAAAGATGCCCTAGTGGAGAGAATGATTGCTGCTGAGGAGGAGAGAGATGACCTCTTAATAGTGATTGCAGACTTGAGGGAAACTATAGTGGAACTAGGAACTGAGTGTAGGACTGGAAATTCTGAAAAGGGAAAAGGGGTAGCTAGTAAGGCACACATTAAACTCGAAAACAAGTTGAAAGCTATGAGAACTAGTTTGTGTGTTGAACTTGAGAAAAATAGGCAGCTCCAAGCAAAGCTGGAAAGAGTAAAAAATGATCTTGAGAAGTCCCTTAAGTGGACTTGGTCCTCGGAAGCTATTACTGTCATGTATGTTAATAATAGTGAAAAAATGCTGGGAGAGGACTCCTTACAACCCCCATAGCAAGTATGTTATTGTACCGGATAATTGGTTGTGTACCCACTGTGGGAACAATGGGCATTTCAAAGAAAATTACCAAGCCAGGGTCCAGTCTCTTCAGAAAAACAAAGTGTTTGCTAAAAAAGTAACTACTAAAAAGGGACCAGGTGCCACCCACAAAAAACGCATGTTACCTGGATGGACTAAAGAGCTCTTATTCATCCTCTTGCCTACTACAAGGGACCCAAACTTGCTTCGGTTCCTAAAACTAACTCTTGATTTCCTTGTGCAGGGAACAGTAAAAGGAAGCAGTCAACAATGGTTCATGGATAGTGGATGTTCAAAGCACATGACTGGGAACACCATGGACTTTCTTTCACTAAAAGCCCTGCAGGGAGGGAGTGTATCATTTGGCAATAGGAAAAACGGGTACATTCTTGGAGTTGGAAAAATTGGGAAATCACTCACTCATTCAATTGAAAATGTGTACTACGTCAATGGCCTCAAGTACAGTCTCTTGAGTGTTTCTCAAATATGTGGTAAAGGAAATAAGGTGGAGTTCTTGTCAAAAATATGCACAGTTACTAATCTAGTAACAGGTGAAGTGGTACTGGAGGCCAAGAGATACAAGAACATCTACTTTGCTGATTTTGAATCCCTACAAAGTGGTGATCCGAGCTGCTTGAAAGCTGTTGACGATGATGCTAAACTGTGGCAAAGAAAACTGGGGCATGCAAGCTTTTCTTTACTGAATAAGCTAGTTCAGAAGGACTGGTCTGTGGTCTTCCCAAATCAAAGTTCATGGAGCACAAAGTTTGTGACGCCTGCGCCAGAGCGAAGCATGTGAAATCTTCATTTAAGCCAAAGAAGGATGTCAGCACCTCAAAATCACTTGATCTCCTTCTCATGGATCTATGTGGGCCTATGAGAGTGCAAAGCAGAGGAGGAAAAAGATACATTTTTGTGATAGTGGATGACTATTCGAGATTCACTTGGACCTTGTTCATTAGAACAAAAGATGAAACTTTTGAAGTTTTTGTAGCATTTGTGAAGAAAATTTAAGTGAAGATGGATTCAAAAGTAGCCTGCATAAGATCAGATCATGGGACAGAATTTGACAATGCCAAGTTTGATGATTTTTGCAACGAGAATGGCATTACCCATAACTTCTCTGCCCCCAAAACTCCACAACAAAATGGAGTTGTGGAAAGGAAGAATGAACTCTTGAAGAAATGGCAAGGGCAATGCTGATCGATAGTGGGATAGCGAAGAACTTCTAGGCTGAAGTTGTTAACACTGCTTGCTACTTGGTGAACAGGTGCATGATTAGGTCCCTCTTGAACAAAACTCCATATGAGTTGCTGAATGGAAGGAAGCCCAAGCTGACTCATTTAAGAACATTTGGGTGCAAATGCTATGTTCTCAACATTGGAAAGGATCGGCTTGGAATATTCGATGCCAAAAGTGATGAAGGAATCTTCTTGGGATATTCCTCTCAAAGCAAAGCCTACAAGGTCTACAATAAGAGAACTCAGTGTGTAGTGGAGAGTGTACATGTAATCTTTGACGAGTCCTATCCTTCCGTGAGAGAAGTAACAAGGGTGATCAAGATGGAGAGCCCTTATCAGTTCCAGGTGAAGTCATAGATATAGCAAACGGAAAGGCAGACTTGATGAGTCAAGTAAAGAATCCAAGTGAAGATAATGAAACTTCTTCAGATGGAGAGGAACCAGGTGCCACAATCACAACAACTGAAGCTAAAGAAAGAGTAGTTGATGCAGTTCAAGGTACTCTACAGGTTGCTGAGAGAAGAATGCAAGAGAACCAATCAGACTTACCTAGCTCCTCTACGAATGAGATTCAAGTGCCCAACTGGAAACATAAAAGCTCCCATCCTCTCGATAACATAATCACCCCTCTAGATTCAGGAGTACAAACCAGATCAAAAGCCAGAAACTCACTTGCTTTCTCAGCCTTTCTTTCCCAAATAGAACCCAAAAACATCAAGGAAGCCCCAAAGGATGCAGACTGGATCACTACCATGCAAGATGAGTTACATCAGTTCGAAAGGAACAATGTATGGCACCTGGTACCTATACCCTCAGATAGAACAATCATAGGAACCAGATGGGTATTCAGGAACAAGCTTGATGAACATGGAAACACTACAAGGAACAAGGCTAGGCTAGTGGTTCTAGGATATAATCAAGAAGAAGGAATTGATTATGATGAGACCTTTGCTCTTGTCGCTCGCATGGAAGCTATCAGAATCCTTATTGCATTTGCATCCCATATGGAATTCACTCTGTTCCAAATAGATGTCAAAAGTGCATTTCTGAATAGATTCCTCAAGGAAGAAGTCTATGTAAAGCAACCTCCAGGTTTTGAATGTCATGAACATCCTGAATATGTGTTTAAATTGGACAAAGCATTGTCTGTAAAAGTTTCTCTTAGAAAATGGTTTAACAAGAGGAAGAATTGACAACACTTTATTTCTGAAGAAACGAGGGAGGAACCTGCTCATCATTCAAGTATATGTTGATGATATCATTTTTGGGGTAACAGCTGATTCACTGTGTGAAGAATTTGCAAAACTCATGGGAAGTGAGTTTGAGATGAGCATGATGGGTGAGTTAAACTTCTTCTTGGGTCTTCAAGTGAAGTAGTCCACAAAAGATACATTCATCGGTTAGCAGAAATACATCAAGGAGCTTCTGAAGAGGTTTGATATGGAAACATCAAAAGTAATTGATACTCCCATTGCTACTGCCACTCGACTAGACATGGATGAATCTAGGTCTCCTGTGAATCAAACCATGTATAGAGGGATTATTGGGTCTCTTATCTATCTCACTGCCAGCAGACCTGGTATTGTCTTTAGTGTGGGGCAGTGTGCAAGGTTTCAGTCAAATCCCAAGAATCTCATCTGAAGTCTGCCAAAAGAATCTTGAGATATCTTAAGGGAACACAGGACCTGGTCCTGTACTACCCCTCAGGTGACAATTTTAATCTTATTGGGTATGCTGATGCTGACTATGTTGGTTATCTTATGGACAGGAAAAGTACTTCTGGAATGGCTCATTTCCTAGGATCATGTCTCATCTCATAGGGCACAAGGAAGCAAAACTCAGTGGCTCTTTCAACAGCTGAAGCAGAAGATGTAGCTGCAGCTTCTTGCTGTGCTCAGCTCCTATGGATCAAACAACAATTGGAAGACTTTGGAGGGTACATTAACTGTGTGCCTCTTCTATGTGATAACACCAGTGCACTCAACATGGCCAAAATCCAGTTCAACACAAAAGGACCAAGCACATTGATGTGAGACATCATTTTTTGAGAGACAATGTGGAGAAAAGGTTTATCTATATAAAGTTCCGCAGTACAGAAGACCAAATTGCAGATATTTTCACCAAAGCATTGAGTAGAGAACATTTTGAAATAAATAGGCTGGAGCTGGGGCTATTGAAGCCTAATTGAGAACCTGATTTCCTTCAGTTGGCTATGAAAGTCACCTTCAGGTAACATTAGCTAAAGTGTTTTCCGGCCAAGTCTAACTCACTTTAATACTATTGCAGGTAGACACGCATGATGATTATAGAAGCTGTAGATGCACTGCATGGACGGTAAAAGAGGATTGAAATTTTAAAAGACGGGTCAAGAACCTGGTTCGTGTACCAAAGGTTAGTAGTCCTGTGCATTTCTTCATACATGTATTAAAAAGGTGCAAAAATCAAGTGCCATGTCATCCACCTTTTAAGACTCTGCTGTTACGTCTTTTCATTTCAAATCCTTTTCCATCTCCCTCTAAAACGTTGCAACTTTCCACACACTATCGTCGTTTCAGAATCGGTTTCTCTCTCTCCCTCATAATTATCTTCTCTCATTAAAACTCTCTCTTCTTCTTGACCGATCATACTCCTCTCATCAGACCTTATCCAAAAATTCTCAAACTGTATCTCTGCAATGGCTGACAATCACTCGATAATCCCTTCTTTAGTAGAAATCAACCCGGAGAAAACCCTTGAGCCTTCTGTTCCTGATGAACCATCTGTCACCATTCCAATCTCAATCACTGAAAATACATCCAAACCATATTTTCATACACCCTCCAGTTCTAATGCGACTATCTCAGACCTCTCTCTCACTCCAAATGATGAGACTTCAGAAACCCCAAGAATCGATACTCCTTTATCTCTATCATTGAGATTCTAGCCTACCAAAGCAAGGATGGAGAACAGGGTAAAATTCCAAAGATTGTAGAGGTCTCAGGGGTTAGTATTGATCAACCTTCAGCCGTTCTTGCTTCTAATTCTGTGGTAACCATGGAGTCTCTAGAGGAGGAAACCGTCGCAAACATACTTGTCGTATCTGTAGATGGAATAGTGCGTGAGGTAGTCTCTGGTGTTCCCAAGTCTTAGAGGAATGAGACACAAGGGTTAGTGGAAGAAGGAGCTATGGTGCTTTTTGAAAGCTCTGCACCAGCAGAAACTACTGGGACTTCTCGTGAAGGACTTGTCCCCTCTCCAGAGGAAACAAGTCAAGGATCCTCTTCCCAGGTCAGTTTTGCTCCTGCTCCCTCTCCACACTTTGCTGTTGAGCCCTTGGAGATTCTGGTTCCTGAGATGAAGTCTAGTGATGAGGAAGATCAAGATAACATTGCTCTGGATGCTTTTATTGTCAAGCGAAGGGCAGTAATCACTCCTGAGTCTTCTTCTAAGTGACCTACTACTAGGTTGCAAGCAAAAGAGGCTTATGAGTCAGCCCTCCAAAAGAGCAAAAGGAGCAGTAAGAAGAAAAAAGAAGAGGTTGATGAAAAATAGAGAAGTAGTATGTGACAAGGATGTTCCTGTGGTGGAAGTTGATGAGGAAACAACAGAGGAACCCAATTCCATGTTAAAAGGTCCCAGAAGAAGAAGCAATCTGTTTCACTGGAAGATGTTACAACCCCCAATACAAAGTTGAAAACTATTGTAAAAGGTGGAAAATTGAAAGATGTTGCGAGTGAACAATCATTTTCTGATGAGGATGGTTTGGACATGTCTAGTGGAAGAGAAAAATCAAGTGTGAAGTCTGGCAAGAGAAAGTTGGAACCTGTGAAGGAACCTGATTCTGCAAAGAGAGTGAAAAGTTAGACTAGGTCTGCTATTGAACGATTGAGGCACCAAAAGGTCTTGTGGGGTCGCACTTTTGCCCCAAAAATTTCTAAAATGGCTGGAATGAGGCAAATAATTGAGATGGTTGAGGTTCAACGGCGGGGGCATTTATTTCAAATGGATGCACCCAAATTATATGAGGATGAGGTCCAAAGCATCTATTCAGACCTCTTTCCTGTTGATACTGACCATATTTGTGCTTTAGTTAATGGGGTGGATATTGTGTTTGATGTTGCTCTGCTTGGGGATATTCTTAAAGTCCCTACTGTTGGTATGTCTTCTGTGAAGGATGTGTGTGGGTCAAACTTCAGAAAAGCTATTGTGAAGGAAGGTGCAAACCAGAAGGGGTAACGGGTTTAAAAGAAAGCCTTGCTACCCGTCTATCAGTTATTGTTCGAGCGGGTAAACAAGGTTCTTCTACCCCGTGCTGAGAGGAGGTCCATGGCTTCCAAATATGATTTGTATCTAATGGAGACACTAGATGGATTTACAACTATGAACCTGCCTACCATCATGATCGAGCATATGTAGAAGGTGGCAAGTTTCAAGGATGGAAATCATGGTCTTCCATATGGGTTTCTTCTTACGCACGTGTAGGAACCAAGAAGCAGACCTTCTCTCAAACAACTTTGGAGGAATGTGAGTGTATCAAAAAGAATGTAGGGGTAGGCAGTACATTGACAATCTCTCAGCTCATCAATGCTCAAAACAGCGCAACTGAGGAGATTCGAAGGTTGAAGGCGAGGAACGCTATCCTGGAAGGTCAGCAGGCCCAAGGGGACCCAGGGTCAAATGTGGAGATAGCTCGTTTGACCAAAGAAAATGTTGATCTCAGGGCACAAGTGGAGAACCTGAAGGAGAAACTGCTCACCGAGCAAACGTCGGCGAACGCCCGAATAGATCTAGTTCTCCAAAGCCTTCCTGCAGCTTTCAAGCCCTCTCCTCCTAGTGTCCCCTAGGCATCCCCTTTCAGTGACCAGTTTCTGGATTTTATGTTCTTGTTTTGATGACTTGGCAATTGTTTTTGTTTCTTTTTGTGATGTGGATGGGATGCACCTGTACTGCTCCTGCTAAAAGCAATTTAATCTTTGCCTTTGCTGTATAGCAAAGGCATATGTTTTCTATATAAAAACTATCCTCTTTTGCTATCTATAGCTTCTGTTTCTCTGTTTCTCTTTTCCATCATGTTGTGTGCACATATGTGGCATGAGTTAGCTAGGCTAGACTTCTTTATGATGATTGCCTGCTTGTGTATTTTTAATGATGCCAAAAGGGAGAAGTATAATTGAAACAAGGATCTGATTAAGGGGGAAGCATAAAGTCAGGGGGAACTTGTGAAGTTCCCCCTGACTATATAAAAACTATCCTCTTTTTTCTATCTATAGCTTCTGTTTCTCTGTTTCTCTTTTCCATCATGTTGTATGCACATATGTGGCATGAGTTAGCTAGGCTAGACTTCTTTGTGATGATTGCCTGCTTGTGTATTTTTAATGATGCCAAAAGGGAGAAGTATAATTGAAACAAGGATCTGATTAAGGGGGAAGCATAAAGTCAGGGGGAACTTGTGAAGTTCCTGTTGCTTCATCTGGTTAATTCTGTTCTAAACATGTGTTATCAATGTCTAAGTTTGTCATCATCAAAAAGGGGGAAATTGATGGGTTTCCAATGTTTTAGCTTTATGTTTTGATGATCTAACAAACTTACTGTCAAAGAACCAGATAGGGAACCTGACACACTTGGTACACAATGCAAATCAATGGACTCCAGCTAATGTGAACTGCTACAACTTCAGAAGATAGAGAACCAACATAGGGACCTAATCCCTTGTGTATCCCTGACAGCAGTACAAAGTCAACTGTGTACAGCTGGAAAGTGACTGCCTGCATTGTACACAGAAACAGTGCAGCGCAGTTCTGCAGTCACTTGTCCTTTGACCAACCAAGTGATTACATCATTCAAGTGATGTCATCCAAGTTGTATTAACAAGAGTATTACAACAAAACATCACTTGAACACTTGAGTATTCACCTTGAGCATTCAAGCACTCTAACTGTTCATAGATCGAGCATTCAATTCTCAAGTGCATCAAGAACAAAGTTCAACACTACTACGGACCAATTCCTAAATCTAGTATATTGTTGTCCTTAGTTGAGTTGTAACTTTGTAATTGTTCTTCATTGTAATTCCTGATTTGCTTAGCTAGAAGCGTTGCTTAGGAACCCCCTTGTAAAACCATAAACTTAGTGTTTGTGTCGTGACTAGAGTTAGTCATGAGTTGAAGTCTTTGTAATAGGTGTATTACAAAGTGGCTTGTAATAGGTGTATTACAAGTTAGTGAGGGATTAAGAGTTTAATTCCTAGATTGCATAGGTTGTAATCTCAAAGTTGCTCATAGTGAAGTTGAAATCCTACCAGTGTAGGTCGTGGTTTTTTTATCCCCTTGAACAGGGATTTTTTCACGTAAAACTCCCTGTTTTACTTACTTACTATTTCATTAGCGTTCTCAGTAGAAACTCATAGAGGACATGGTCTATCTATAGTTTGGTGGACTCATATAAACTATCACTATTTATAATGTAGCATGCAATGTTCACAGCTTCTGTCTAGAAGCTATGGGGCAATTTACTAGCAAGTAGCATAGTCCTAGCCATTTCCTCCAATGTCCTATTCTTTCTTTCAACTACTCCATTTTGTTGTGGAGCCCTAGGAGCTGAAAAGTTATGATCTATGCCATGCTCATCACAAAATTCAGCAAATTTAACATTTTCAAATTCAGTACCATGATCAGACCTAATTGATGCAAGTCGATTACCTAGTTGTTTATGAGTTTTTCTAACAAATGAAGTATCTTTAGATGTTAAAAATTGTGTCCAAGTAAATCTGGAATAATCATCGACAAGCACCATAACATATCTCTTACCACCTCTGCTCAATGTTCTCATTGGTCCACAAAGATCCATATGGACCAGTTCCATCGTCCTGGTAGTACTTACCATTTTCTTGATTTTAAAAGAGGATCTTACCTGCTTCCCCTTGAAAAAGTCTCACAAACTTTATCTTCCTTGAGCTTAATGCTAGGCAGCCCTATCACGAAGTCCGTGGAGACTAGTTTGTTAAGTTAACTTAGACTGGCATGTCCAAGCCACTTATGCCAAAGGAGGGGATCATTGTCCAACACACTTATGCAAGTGAGTTTATTATATGAAAGTGGATAGATCCACCACATATATGTTATTCACTCTTTTTCCCTGCAAAACTATCTTGTTAGTGGTAAGATTAATCACAAAGCATTTTGTAGAGGTGAAGGTTACCATGTTACCTCTATCACACAATTGTGATACACTTATTAGACTATACTTCAGTCCATCTATCAAGTAGACATTCTCAATAGAGTGAGAATCAGTCTTACCTACCTTTCTAACCCCAATGATCTCACCTTTCTTTTCGTTTCCAAAGGAGACATTTAAGGTCCTCAAGTGAAAGGAATTGGTTCTTGCTTCCTGTCATATGCTTAGAACAACCAGTATCCGTGTACCATATTCGGCTGTTTCCCTTCACTTGGACGTGCAAAAAGAAATCAGGGGTTAGTCTTAGGAGCCAAACTAGTTTGGGTCCCTTTCTATAGGCAAACGGATAAATCAAGTTCTTTTTAGCCCAATTTGGTATCCTATTTTTTCCTAGAACAAATTTTTTATTCTTTTGATCTACCTTTTCTTTTGCAGTGCAAGCACTCTTATAATGACCAGTGTTCCACAGTGTGTGCAAATATTATTCTCATGGAGTATTAAGTACTTATTTTTTGGATCCCATTTAGGTGCAGAGTTCCCAAAGCTAAGTCCCTTTCTGTTGCTAATATGGTGTTCTTGTAGCCATGAAAGTGCATAGGAGGACTTGTTCCATTTATATGTTCTATCAAGCTCATGTTTAACCTTTATCAAGTCCTCTTTCAAAACTCTTACATTTTCTTCCTTTTTGAATAGCTCATCTTCAACCTTCCAGTACGGCTACCATGTTAGGATTTAACTCCTATCACTAGCCCTGACTTGGGTATCCCTTTCAGGTGCAGTTGACGTACAATTTAGGTAATTTATAAGGACTAAACGTATGGATGAAAGGAAAAACTTAGGAAAGAATAGCTAAGGGGAATCCTTCGTTTGAGGAAAGAGATGATAAATTCAGTCTCGTGTTTAACCTTTATCAAGTCCTCTTTCAAAATTCTTACATTTTCTTCCTTTTTGTATAGCTCATCTTCAGTCTTCCTTAAGTCATCCTCTAAGTTGAGATGCATATTACTGGCTATCTCTTTTCCTCTCCCCAACTTTAACTTTAAATTTTCATATCTAAGTTCTAAGACAGCTGTATCAAGTGCATGAACCTGGTTCTTCAAAGTAGTATTCTCCTTGTCAGTTTTACAAACGTTTATTTCCAGATTTTTACATTCTACTTTTAAAAAGTTACACTCCTTTGACAACTGTTCTTTTTCAAAACTTATATTCTTAGATTCATTAATTAAAGTTAGAGATAATTCTGATAGTCTATCTTTAGAAAGGAGTTTAATTTTATCCTTAAGGTCTAGAAAACTTATCTGAGATTCTTCATCAGGTTCATCTTCAGATTCTCGAATTTATATTAAAGCTCATTCAGCATCATCGTCATCATCAATTTCCTCATTTGAACTGTCTTTCCAAGTATCAATCATTGCTTTGGATGGTCCTTTGTTGTAATTCTTTCTATCATCAACCTGTTCCTTCTTTGTTGTAGTACTTCTTATCATCATGTGGTTCTTTTTACCACATTTGAAGAATTCATCAGTCATCTGCAAGTGATTCCTTCTCCTCTCCTTCCACAACGAATAGTAGTGATCATTGGATAGCGGTGAACTAGTGGTGGATTTTCCTTCCTAATTTCCAAGTGGTATACTCATCTTGATCTTTTCCTAAGGTGTTAGCCTCTTCAAGGATAACCTGCTCTGACACCAATTGATGTTTTATACATCAACACCACACAAGACAGGGATATTGTGTGGTGTCTAATTTTTTATGTGCACGGATTATAGAAGGACTTGGTTCTTCTACATGTTCCTTACATTACAACTGCGGAATAATAAATGCAGAAAGTAAATAACACAAGTATTTTACGTGAAAAACACCCGGCTCAAAAGGTAAAAAAATCATGACCTACTACCCAGTAGGATTTTTCCCAAACACTTCACTACAACTCTGAGCCAACAACAAAGTTTACAAACTCTAGCAAATCTAAGGATTAACTCTAACTCTTATAGCAACGCGCCACAAGTTATAGCGATAACTTCAAGAACTTGAAAGATACAACTCGAGTTTACAACCTATTGCAAGCCTAAGGATTAACTCTAACCATTGTAGCAACACACCACAGGCTGTTGCGACTATTTCAAGTTAACTCTAACTTGAATGATACAACTCAGGTGCCTAGAACAATTTGCTTCTAAGAAAGCCGAAGAGTACAACTCAAAACGCCTACTACACTTTGAACTAGAAATAAAGAAAGACACATAAAACTCTTTATGGAATTGGTTCTTCAATCTGGTTCGTGTAGCTTCAGGATCGCAGTCTTAAAACTCACAGAAATTGCTCACAAAATGCCTTGCTATTTTTCTCTCAATTTGTGCTTTCACTTCTGTATTTGTGTGTCACCTGTAAAAGAGAACAAAACTGATATTTATAGAGTTAGTAGAATAAGGATTAACTAGAGTTCTAATGCTTTACTCTTCCTTGGTGGAAGAGTTCTGGTTATCTTCAACTTCTAACTTCTTCCTTATCTTGGATAGAGTTCTCTTCAAATAAGGAGTCTCGCTCCTTATCAAATATGCAACCTTTTCGTTCAAGGACTATCAGAAATAACCACTAATACTCATCCCTTGCACGTGCATGCCTTTTTCTTAATTTTGTCCATCACATGTGTACACTGTCCATGGACCTAGTTCATGCATGTGTTCATTTGTCAATCATCAAAACTAAAACCACTCAGGTCAACAACCAACACCAATAATCTTCCAGTATATTTTCTCTATGTTGGATCTGGAAAGGGTTATATGTACGCAGACCTTACCCCTACCTTGTAGAAATTGAAAGGCTGTTTCCGATTTTCAATGAGTTATGAGTCCTAATCTTCTGCCAACATCTCATAGGTTGTCCTAATCTTTTGCTGTTGTAATACTAGCTGAAATTGATCTGGTTATCTCTTCATATCATAGTATCCATTAGGGTTAAATAGGATTTCAAGAGATTTTGATTTTATGTCTCCTCCTTGTTGTACGAACTTTTATGTTATAAATAAACAAGGTAGAAGTAAATGTCCAACCCTCATCACCACAGGAGGTAAATGCTGGGTGACTGGCGCTTAATTAAAAAAAATGTGTCTGAGTCCTAATATTCACCATAAATATTCTAGCTTTAAAAGCATTATTATTATATACAAGTAGTAGTTCAAGTGGTAGTGATTCAATTCAAAACCAAATCGTGTAAGCAAAATATTAATGCAAAAATAATTGTTCACATTGTAGGAGTCTATTAAAATCAATAATTGCTTTAGAAATGGATAATGTTCATGTGATTATGGGTTAAGTGTGTATTAATTTCGTAAATATCAACCATTTATGCTAGCAGATGAGAAGTTTTATTATATGCCTCACACAACTGACATTAGTTGTGTGAGGTTCCTTTTTCTCTCACAAATTTGTGGGCCCCAATCCTACACTTCTGGGTCCACAAAATTTGGGTCCTCAAAACTGTGAGACAAAAAAGATACCTCATACAACTAGTGTCAGTTGTATAAATAAAATTTTCCCAGATTGAAGGCTCCGCTTTAACTAATTATATATCTTTTTTTAAAATTTAATTTTTGGCCCCCTCAAACATTTGTCAACTAGATTCATGTGATAAAGCAGCAAATTAATCAAAATACAGTTAAGAAACAGGTTTCTTTGGTGCCCAAAATTTCAACGAGGAATGTTTTGTGTTGTGCCTTTAATTTTCTCACCACATTTAATTTGGAGGACCCATTTTTTCTTAGAATTTGGCACAATGAATGCCTTGAAACAAGGATCCTATCATTTTCTGATGAGGAGATCCAGGGTTCATGACTTCACGTTCATCTACAGCTTCACTACATTATTGTTTCTTCAATTTTGAATAGTATTTTGAGAGTTATTGATTTACTACTATATTAACAACGAAGGCAATATAATGTCTCACTATTAGAATTCCGGAAAAAGCGACCAAACTTTAGCGACCAAAGTTGGTCTGTCAAGAAAAGCGACCAACGTTGGTCTCTAAATTGGAGAAAATAATAAAATAATTATTTTAAATACAATAGCGACCAAAGTTGGTCGCTATTTGGTTAATAATTTCGTCAAAATGTTGACCGGACTGGTCAGACTTGCTTGGTCAAAGAAATACTGAGATTAGCGACCAACGTTGGTCGCTATTGTGGGACCCACTTATTAAATTTTAATAATTATATTATTATTTAAAAAAAATTATAAAATATAAATAAATATAATTCAAAGTTAGCGACCAAAGTTGGTCGCTTATAAAATAGAGACCAACTTTGGTCGCTAATATGGGACCCGTTTAACAATTATATTAGTATTTTAAATATTATATAAAATATAAATAAATCTGATTTAAATTTAGCGACCAGCTTTGGTCGCTAATTTAAATTTAAGTATAATTAGCGACCAAAGTTGGTCTCTTTTCAGGTCAACAATGGTCAAAATTAAAAATCACTTTTGTATTTACTATCTAAATAATATAAATGTAAGCCGTTAACACTTTTGTAACACAAGGGATGAATAGACTAAAATATACTCTAACATGCTATGCACTAAGTATAAGCGTATTAGGTAATATTATATCGAACATGGCTTATATATATGTAATATATATAGTTACGCTGTACTATGCACTAAGTATAAGCGTATTAGGTAATATTATATCGAATATGGCTTATATATATGTAATATATATAGTTACGCTGTACTATGCACTAAGTATAAGCGTATTAGGCAATATTATATCGAATATGGCTTATATATATGTAATATATATAGTTACGCTGTACTATGCACTAAGTATAAGCGTATTAGGTAATATTATATCGAATATGGCTTATATATATGTAATATATATAGTTACGTTGTACTATGCGCTAAGTACAAGCGTATTAGGTAATATTATATCGAATATGGCTTTTATATATATATATATATATATAAGTAATTTAAATATTTTTAAATTAAATATATATTATTAAATTGAATTAAAAGTAATTTAATATTTTTTAGATATAGCGACCAATGTTGGTCGCTATTCTGGTCAAACGGTCAGAACTTAGCGACCAAAGTTGGTCCGCTTATTGTGGTCAAAATAGTCAATACATTTTGGCTACCAAAAAATGCGACCAAGGTTGGTCGCTTTCTGTAATACAGTAGCTAAAAAACGGGTTTTCCTCATATTCTCTTTTTTTTTCTCTCTCTTCTCTCTCTCACACCCAAACTCCCATCCCTTCCGTCTCCTCCATCGACGCCGCTGTCCCCTCCCCCTCCACCCGCTGGAGCAGCAGCAGCTCCACCGCCGGTGTCCTTCACTGTCCAGGTAGGTTTCTCTCTCCTTTCCTTATTTTTTCAGAATACACAGATTTATTTTAATTCTTAGTAGTTTGATTTGTAAAAATTAATTGTTCTTAGCTAAATTAAATGTAGGATAATTATTAGTAGCTAAAATAATTAATTTTACCTACTAATTTGGTAAAATGGGTTGAAGAGAAGAAACCCTAAATTTTTAGGATTTATGTTAAGTCTTGTTATGGTTGGGTCAAATTAAAATTTAGTTCTTGTGAGGATAGAATCTAGATCTGATTACTTGATATTTATTTTATTTCATTGTTTGACTCATGTAGATTTTCCTAAATAGAACTTTCTACTTTATCACAAAATTGAAACACGAAGAATAATTTTAATATGATAATGCAGTAGTATTGCAGTATCAACAAACAAATTGATAGTAACACAAAAAAAATGAAGGTGCGGACTTAAACTTGTAGAAGAACAATTGATATTTCTTTCCAGAAAAGGAATGCCAGGAGAACAATTGATATTTCTTTTGTTTTGATTAGATGGAATATGGTAGCCATTCAAAATCCGTTTAATTAAATGATAGATAATTTAATAAATTTATCTTTGGAAGTTAGGAGTTATTAATTGAGAACACCCCTTATATTTATAAAATAAAAACTTTACCCATTACATATTGGGCATATTACACATATTATAAACTAACATACTTAGGATATGAATTGAATTTTGGTTTATGTATTGGAATTCAGATTATAAATTTGAATTTTAGGATATGACTTGAACTTTTGTGGATATGAGTGAACCTTTAGGATATGATTGGACTTTTAGTTTATGAATTGAGATTTTGGTTTATGTATTGGAATTTTAGTTTATAAAATTGAAAATTTTAGGACATGACTTGAACTTTTGTGGATATGAGTTGAACCTTTAGGATATGAATTGGACTTTTAGTTTATGAATTGAAATTTGGTTTATTGTGTTGGAATTTTATGTTTATAAATTAAAATTTAGGATATGACTGAACTTTTGTGGATATGAGTTGAACCTTTAGGATATGAATTGAAATTTTGGTTTATGTATTCGAATTTTAGATTATAAATTAAATTTTCGGGATATGACTTGAATTTTGTGGATATGAGTTGAACTTTAGGATATGAACTTTTTAGGATATGACTTGAAATTTTAGGATATGACTAGAACCTTTAGGATATGACTTGAACTTTAAGGATATGAATTGGAATTTTTGTTTATGAATTGGAATTTTAGATTAATAAATTGATTTTTTGGATATGGAGTTGAACCTTTAGATATGAATTAAAATTTTGGTTTATGTATTGGAATTTTAGATTGCGGGAGGATTTGTAGAAGGGTTGATGGTAATATAGACATGCAATGGAACTTCCACCAAGAATAACTAAGACACGTACCTGGCAGAGTGGTGCTTTAATTGTCTTTCTCAATTAGCGACAACGATGATGAGAAGGCAAGAACATGTGTTTCAAATAGTTATGGTGTAGGTAGGAGTTTAACATTTCCTAAGTAGATAAAAGAAGAGGTAATAGAGGAATTCTATACTTCAATTTCCAAGAGGAAAAGGAGTTTAATTGGGAGTGACAAGGTTGATGGTGATGGAATGTTTTCCGTTGGTCATGGCAGTTCCCATAAAACGGGGATCATAAGACTCTATGATGACAGAGATTATAGGAAGTTTTGTTCTTAACTTTCTTCCAAGTCTGATCCGTACAAGCTTAGTGGGATATTGGTGATATATTCTTCGGATTTAAGTTACTGTATCCACGTTATTCTCTGTATCCAAGTTCATCCCGAGTAATAGTACCATGAGGATAATCACCAAAGCCACCGGACAACTTTATGATGCCAATGAAGCAAGATGAGCTATTCAATGAAACTCGTATCGTAAAGAAGAAGAAAGAGACTGATTCAGAAAGGTGGGTCGAGGGTCGAGCCTTGACTATACATGTAAGCTTTTTACTTATCATTAAGTATTTTGATTTACTTTTATATAAATTTTGAAATATTAATTCAATATAATTTTTCTTATAGGTTCGCTTCAGAGCTGATGTGGGGGAATTCATACGAAGTCAGCCACCTAACGAGTCGGCCGAGGCAATCCAACTTTCGAACGAGGATGCTAAAAGAACACTCCTTGAGTACTTTATATACTTTGAACTAGACAATAGAACTAGTTTTCGAATGAGCTTGTAATAAACGTTAACTTAGTTTTGTTAGCTTAATGTTTTAGTTCTATTGATCTTTATATTTTGTTGCATTTTAGTGTTGTTGTTGTTGTTGCTGGCATAAAATGCCTGTTTAGGATATTTGGTATAAGCTGGCAGGTGGTGTAGCAGCCAAAACAGGCAGTTTCTGCCAAAAATATACCAAAAAAGCGACCAACTTTGGTGTCCAGTTGGTCGCTATTCACTTAAAAAAAAATTCTGGTAATTTTGCGACCAAGGTTGGTCGCTTATAGTTAAAAAAAAATTAATTCTTTCCATTGGCGACCAATATTGGTCGCCCAATAAATAAAAAATTATAACATTTATTAATATAGCGACCAAAGTTGGTCGCTTAATATGATTAAAAATAAATAAAAATAAAACGTTATTTACATCTGGAGACCAACTTTGGTCGCCAAATATATAATATTAAAATATTTGAGCGACCAAAGTTGGTCGCTATATGCTTTACCCGGAAAATTTGGTCCTTTTACCTGGGAGACCAACGTTGGTCACTATTTAGCGACCAACTTTGGTCCCTAAGGTAAAGGGACCAGCTTAATATCGACCAGGCGTGGTTGGTCGCTTTTTGGCCAATAAGCGACCAACGTTGGTCGCTTTTGCTGGTTGCTTTTTTCCGGAATTCTAGTAGTGTCTTCACCTCAAACCATATGTATACAGTTAAAAGGGCAATCTGCTGCACAAGATATTCCGCATTTACACAGGGTACGGCTAGAGAAGAGCCGCACCCTAAGGGGTGTGATGTAGATACCCTACCCTAATGCCATCAATAGTGACTGCTTCCATAACTTGAACCTGTGATCAAATAAGTCACACGAAGACACCTTTTTCACTTTTGCATGGGCTTATGAGCAGGGGCAGAGCGAGCCTACTAGGTGTGGATTCGGCTGAACCCAGTCACTTTTGCTTAGGTACTGTATTTTTATAAAGAAATTTATTAAACATGTATAAATATTTAATTACGAACCCAGCAACAAAGACGAGCTATGAGTTCCACGTCAATTTCAGAACCCATAAACTTTAAATCCTGAACCCGTCGCTGCTTATGAGGATTGACTAGTTGAAAATTTTCTTTTTATTTTTTCACTTCTGGAAATATAGTAGACATACTTCAGTTCACAAGCATAATTAATTTGCTGAAACAATAATTTCCTTGTGATAATGATGGCTCTATATAGAACTTAAACCAGCATTAATCAAACAATAAGCAAATTATTGAGGATAATTCTATTTATCCAGAATTAATGACACCAAAAGACAAATGATCAAGAAGTCGATTACAAGCTTCTCTCATTTTTTTAGTTTTTTATTGAGGTTAACTGACACCACAAACTGAGGAAATTAGTTAATAGTATTATACGTTTCCTTGTAAATGTATGGTATAATAAAGAAATAAGATATGGAATGGAGAATATTTTTAATATAATAAATGGTTGGACGGCGATTACGGTAAGCTGAGTTGTAATATTGTATTGAACTATATATGAAGTGAGGAATATTAAGATGAACTGAAGAAAGGGAAGATTCTTAGCGTAAGGAGATACATGTATAACGTAGATACATTTCATAAATAATTATGGGCGGAATCAGAATTTGAAGTTTTTTGAATCTGAATTTGTCGTCGAATTCATAGCTCATTATAGTTACTGGGCTCATAATTGAATTTTTTCATATATTTAATGAATTTTTTAGTACAAATATAAGGTCTAAACAAAAGCTACTAGGTTTGTCCGAATCCGTAACTGATACTTTCCCTGTCCCTGTTCATAATAGATAATATTATATTATGGTTTGTGAGGGGCACGTAACCCTCTATTATATATACCATATTTAATTTGCCAGCATATATAACACAACACTACTAAATGACTAAGATTTGTACTACTAGTCATTTTGCTCAAGTAAAGCACTTTTAATCTTAAAGTTATTGCTTTGATATGACATCATTTTGTACGTAACCTTTTGAATTGGTAGAAAGAAAACTATAATGCTCTCATGCATGGCTTGCTTTGATTCTTTATTTCTAGGAGAAGGTTATATCTGTTTTAATTTTTTTTTTCCCTTCCTTAATTATGCTCTTCTACCATGTTATCATCAGTTCATTACCATTTTATATAAAATTTAACTAATGATCACTGATACCGTAAAAAACAAAAAAATTTACTGTCAGGTCACATTTGCATGTTAAATTAGCAGGTAACTTGACTTATCTTTAATACCAAAAAAAAGAATCATGCTGGGTTAAATCAATCCAAAGATATTCTTAACATGGTGTGACATTATCCGCTTTACACCACGTACGAATAGCTACATCTCTCTTTTTTCTTAACCCCAAAAAAAAAAACTCTTTGAAAAACTGTGGTACAATCAGTATGTAACATTGTTACCTTGTAACTCAAGAATCACCACATATTCACGTCGTTCTACAATTATTCCAAATAATATTGATATTCTATTTAAATAATTAAAATTAAAAAAGAATAAAATTGCCTTAGGCGAGCTGTTTTTCTTTCTCTTGATTATGCGCACACGGCACACCTCCCATGCCTTAAAATTAATCTACATGTCTAGAGGCAAGTCTATACATGTAGTATATACAATACATACATATTATTATTATTTTTTGGTTTCTCACCCGGTGTCCGTTACTGTATTGGAGTCCGACTATATCCGATTCGCGCCGCGTAGGTCCCCATTCAAGGGGAAGCGCTCCCTATCAAGGATTTTTTCATACCCAGGGCTAGAACTCGAAACCTCTTATTAAGGGAAGAACAACCCCATACGATGCACCACATCCTTTGATGGTATACATATTATTGCTTCTTCCTCTTTTTCTTTCTGTTTTTTATTTTAAGAAATTATTATATAGTAGAAATATACAATACGTGAAGGGGAGCCTCGGAGCAACGGTAAAGTTATCCGTATGACCTAGAGGTCACAAATTCGAGCCATGAAATCAACCACTGATATTTATATAAGGATAGGCTGCCTACATCACACCCTTTTGAGTGCGGTCCTTCCACGACCCTATGTGATCGTCACAACAATGTATAGGTGTATATTATGGATGTCTCATTTCCGAAGCATTGAAGAAAATGCAAAGCAAGTAAGCAAGTCTGTGAAGTTACTTACTTTTGTACTTAAACTTTATTCTATTTTTTAATTTATAACTAAACAAAACCAAGTATTCTCTCCACTAAAGTAGCACTATAGGGACTTGAATTATTGAGTATACCTTATTGCATGTTTTAGTGGGTTGAGCTCCACTCCTTTTCATAATTAATCATAATCATATCCAATTATCCATTTGGAGCTGCAAAATAGAATTCTTCCAACATTATTTATGATTAGATTCTAATTTTGAAATCAATATTTCAGACTGAAAAAATAAAAAGGGACTAGTGAAATTAGTTGGATAACTCATAACTGCTCTAGTTGGTGAGATTTTAGAATATTTTCTTTGTCTTATAGTATTTCGACTTGTTTATCGCGAGTAACTTTTTAAGAATAAACTAGTTATTAGGTATACTTAAAAATAGAAAGTAAACGATATTGAGAAGATTTTATGGGAATATCAACTGATTGCTTTTGAAAGTATATTTCGACGTTTAATACTATTGAGGTTATAACCCAAAAAAGTTATCTTTTAAATAATTTGGAACAATAGCTGAAGCTGCAAAATGGCGTTTTCACATTCCATTCCTTACTAGTGTTTCATAGTTCAGTTGGCTTTCAAATATAATTTATAATAATAAAATGAAGGCAATTGATGTGGCAACTAAAATTTATAAGTTGTCAATTCTCAAGGGAAAAATCTACTTAGTGTTTTTATTTATGAATTGTGAAGTGATGATAGGCTATAATTGTATATTTTAGTCGCTTATTACACTCGAATTTACCGCACTTTAATTGAGTTTGCGCTTTAATCGCTAGTGTTTTGCACTAATTGTGTGTTTTATGCCTTGTAGGTGTAATTCCGAGCTATATAGATGTTATGGAATGAATTTAAGTGATTTGAAGCTTTGAAGTCTGAGTAAAAGCTCAAGGAATTAAGCCGGGATCGTGTTCGGGGGTCAAATTTGATAATTAAGTACGAACGAAGACTTGAGGAAGCATATTGCGCACTGTCTAGTAAAATAGGCATAACTTTTTGCTCAGAACTCCATTTGGGCTCTACAATATATGGTTGGAAAGCTAACTCAAAGGGCTACAACTTTCATGGTTTACGTTTTTCCAAATTCCAAACGGAACAGGATGAAAAACCGCGATTTTGCCGCGACCGCGGCAGAACCGCGGTAGAAGATGGTCGCGGACAACTGAAGAATCAGAGGGCATGTTTGGTCGCGGTGCGAAAATTTCAGGGACTAAAGTGCAAAACATGGGATTTTAAGTCCTAAACCCTATATTAAACAAAGGAGGCCGGCCAAGAACAAGAGGAGGACATATTTTGGACACGAATTAGACCTAAGGAGGCGGAGAGACACTACTTTAGGGTTAGACAACACCCTTGGAGGCAAGAACACATTGGGAGCAAGGCGGAGAATTCTTCTACGAGTTTTTTCCTTCCTCTTCCTATTTTTTTCATTGTTGGTTATGACTTTTAGTATTGTAGTTTTACATACTATTATGAATAGCTAATTTGTTATCTAGAGCTTTGATAGAAACTTTTGTAGGATAAATTCTTGTAATGTTTTTATATAATTGAGCCACAGCTTTTCTCTATTTGTTCAACTACGTTTATATTCTGGTTGATTGAAGAGCTCTCAATTAGCTGTGCCTATTTAGTATGCATAACTCGGGAGAAAGTGCATATTTAGGTAATTGTTGAACAACACCACTCCCAGAGTATATGAGGGATCAATAACCGAGGGTTTAAAGGTGGGATTAGGGATAACGAAACCTTGGGTGCGATCTGAAGTGAGTTGTATTAAAAGCCAGCTAGCGTAGCTCGGGAGAGTGCGTCTAGTAAATTGTCGTAATTACTCGGGAGAGATTTACGGTAATAAGAGTGCTCATGATCGGTAGAGAATACTTAGGCGAAATTATAGAAGACATAGCGGGAAGGATTCCGACAATAGGGGAAATCATAACTCTAGACCTCCTTAATCTTTTCTCTAACCCTCAGTATCGTTAGTTGTTAATTTACTATTTTAATTTGTTAGTTAAGTAGTTAAACACAAGAATCTTAATATCTATAAGTTAGGAATTGTTCAAGCTTGTCTTCTTGGTGATAGTGAACAGCTGTAGCTAAACCTTAGTTCTCTGTGGGATTCGACCCGGACTTGTAAACCGGATTATATTTGCAATGACCGCATTGTCCTTTTTATAAGGCATAGTTGGGCGTGATCAAATTTTGGCGCCGTTGTCGGGGAACTTAACGGTGTAGTTGTAGGTGTACATATTGCTAGGTTTCAAGTTTGAACTTTTATTTTATTATTGTTATTTTTTTTATTATTTTAGTTTTATTAGTTTATTTGAGAAACATGACATCATGGAATTATGAGAATTTTGTTGTTGGTAATTCTACTTTTGATCCTCCTTATGCATATTGTGAAGGAAACCACCCAGGGCAAAATTATCAAAATATTCCTGAGAGCGAGTTTTGTGCACCAACTCAATCTTATGTGTGGAATGTGTGTGATATGTGTGGTGGTCAAGATGGTCACTTTCACGATTGTGCTTATATTTCTTACCTTCCCCCAACCCCTTACTTTGATGGTTCTTCTTTTTCTGGTGAAGTTAATAGGAACAAAGAACCTAGGGAAGCTGACCTAAAGAAGCTCGAAGATATGTTAAAGTGCATTTTGGAACAACAGAGTAAATTACTACTGCGGATAGAAAGACAGGAGGAAACTATTCACAACTTGAAAGTTCACATGAGTCAACTGGTTGAAGTTTTTAATGCTCAACAAGCCAATATTGTGAATAGTATCCAAGAAGAGCGTGAATTAGATACAGAAACTGATGAGCTAGAGGAGGAGGCTAGAGTAGAACACCAACAATCAATCACACTAGATTTTGAGGATGTCGATGTTGTAGAAGAGATACTAGAGTCAACCAAGGATATTGAGGATACATATTTAGTTGACTCTATTGTCATTAGTGTTGAGAATGTAGACAGTCCCAATGTTCATGTAGTTGAGCGCATTGGTCCTCACTCCAAGCATTTTTCCACATTGTGTTTAGATGATGATATGGAAATAGAGTCGTCCGAGCCATTTGAGGAGTCAAGGAATGAGGAACAAAGTGCTTACATTCTGGAATTCTTCTTGCCAGAAAGTCAGGATTACACACCTCATATAAAGGCCAAGAAGTGCAGAATACTACATTATTTTATTGGGCTAGTCAGATTCGTTCCACCACCCCAGAAGCATGATCATAGAGCAGAATCAAAACTTGGGGTCCGATTCATAAGTTCAAAGTGGAGGCAGAAAGTGATTCACGTCGTGCCGCGACGTTAAATCAAGCGCTTGTTGGGAGGCAACCCAGCTTTATTGCTTTCTTTTATTTTTTTATTTTTTTTTATTATATTATTTTTGTAGTGTCAATTTTTTTTATTTTCTAGGAGCATGGAAAGCAAAGGTATTGGAAGGATGCACCAACAAATGAAATGGTTAGAACTAAGTGTAAGGTACCCGCACGAAGGACCAAGCTTGGGAGAAGTCTGAGTACCCCATGAACTGCTAGTGCTTCGGCCTTTGGCCTACCAGGGAGTTTCTTTTACCCTCTTGTATGTATGGGTGTGCATTGGGGACAATGCACAATTTTAAGTGTGGGGTGAGGAGATTGTCTGGGTGATTTTTCATGCTACTTTAGTTGTGTTTTTTTTTTTATAAAAAAGATTGGACTTTTCCTGATGACGGATCTTCTAGACAGTTTTCTTGAGGGAAGTCTAAAGAAAATACCAAAAAGATGTTTTGTTTTGTTAGGTAGTGTAGCAATTACCCCTTGATTTTACTTTAAATCACGGTTCTTTTCCAAGGGTTTTATTTGAACCGGGTGTAGTTAGTTTTTTTTTTTTTGGGAATAGGAGCCATTGTGTTTTATTTTGAAATGAAGCAATATCTCTTGACTTTGTTATGCCTTGAGAATAGTGAGTACTTTGGCTGTGACGCTTAGGCTCAGTTTTTGACTCTTGTATAAGTACCTTAAATTGTATGATCTTAAATTTGCTTAACTGCTCTGACTAGGGTGTCTTGATGAGTCCAATCCTGAGTGAGTTATGTGCCATGTGTGTGTAAGGTTTTGTGATATTCTGTGTAGTGCATTTGATGCCTAGAACTTGCCCCGTGTGTTTGCAAAGCGAAATAGTAGTGTTGTTCAGTCTTGGAAGTGATATAGGCGTTTTCTTGTTGAGCCAGATATGTATATTTTACCCGCCTAATTATTATGTATCGTAGTTAACCCCTTCGAGCTTGTAATCCTGTTTCTTTGGCAACCACATTACAAGCCTTACCCATTTGTTCGAATTAACCATCTATTTGAACCATTGTAACCTCTCATGAGCACTTGAATTATTTATGAACTTTATAAAAGTTAAAGTGTGGGGTGCTTGGTTTGGCTTTTGAGTGGAACTAATGAAATAAAGAGAAAGGTGCACTGTTTTGGAAATAGGAAGAGCCACTTGAATTGAAAAAAAAATAGTTGGATTATTGAAAAAAAAAATCTTGATAAGTGGTGGCTCTTGACGTAAGTGTGCTTAAAGAAGTATTGGGTAATATAAATTGATGTGAAGGTGGAGTTTTTGTTTGACATAATTATGGGGTTTAAATGTTAAAATGTATGTATTAAAGTGCTTAGGGAGGTGTAGTCACTCTTATATCTAAATGTATCATACCCGTCCCGTAGCCTACATTACAACCAAATAAAGTCCTAATTGATCCAAGATTGAATGAGCTCGATTAGTGGAGTAGTACACTACGGGCAAGCTTATGGTGCATCTTTTGTGGCATATGAATGTTATTTCTCTTTCTATCTTGAGTTCCTAAGTGTTCTTAAATTTTATTGTATGGAACTACTCTCTTTTGTTGTGTGAGGGCACTTGATTCATGAAGGAAAGGTAATGTCAGTGACCTCTATATTAGAGTAAGTGGGTGAGTTGTGAATAACGTGTGGTACTTGTGAGTCAAATCTTGAGGTGAAGATGTTACGCTTTTGTGCTTAGTCTATTTTAAATACTCTTGGTGTGATGAATTAGGAGAATTGTTTAAAAAGGTTATGTCTATAAAAAAAGTGTAGTTTGATTGCTCGAGGACAAGCAATGGTGTAAGTGTGGGGTGTTGATGATAGGCTATAATTGCATATTTTAGTCGCTTATTACACTCGAATTTACTGCACTTTAATTGAGTTTGCGCTTTAATCGCTAGTGTTTTGCACTAATTGTGTGTTTTATGCCTTGTAGGTGTGATTCCGAGCTGTATAGATGTTATAAAATAAGTCTAAGTGATTTGAAGCTTTGAAGTCTGAGTAAAAGCTCAAGGAATTAAGCCGGGATCGTGTTCGGGGGTCAAATTTGATAATTAAGTACGAACAAAGACTTGAGGAGGCATATTGCGCACTGTCTAGTAAAATAGACATAACTTTTTCCTCAGAAATCCATTTAGGCTCCACAATATATGGTTGGAAAGCTAACTCAAAGGGCTACAACTTTCATGTTTTACGTTTTTCCAAATTCCAAACGGAACAGGGTGAAAAACCACAGTTTTTCCGTGACCGCGGCAGAACCGCGGTAGAAGATGGTCGCGGACAACTGAAGAATCAGAGGGCATGTTTGGCCGCGGTTCTACCGCGACCGCGGCAAAACCGCGGCAAGAAGCGACAATTTCAGGGACTAAAGTGCAAAACATGGGATTTTAAGTCCTAAACCCTATATTAAACAAAGGAGGCCGGCCAAGAACAAGAGGAGGACATATTTTGGACACAAATTAGACCTAAGGAGGCGGAGAGACACTACTTTAAGACAACACCCTTGGAGGCAAGAACACATTGGGAGCAAGGCGGAGAATTCTTCTACGAGTTTTTTCCTTCCTCTTCCTATTTTTTTCATTGTTGGTTATGACTTTTAGTATTGTAGTTTTACATACTATTATGAATAGCTAATTTGTTATCTAGAGCTTTGATAGAAACTTTTGTAGGATAAATTCTTGTAATGTTTTTATATAATTGAGCCACAGCTTTTCTCTATTTGTTCAACTACGTTTATATTCTGGTTGATTGAAGAGCTCTCAATTAGCTGTGCCTATTTAGTATGCATAACTCGGGAGAGAGTGCATATTTAGGTAATTGTTGAACAACACCACTCCCAGAGTATATGAGGGATCAATAACCGAGGGTTTAAAGGTGGGATTAAGGATAACGAAACCTTGGGTGCGATCTGAAGTGAGCTGTATTAAAAGCCAGCTAGCGTAGCTCGGGAGAGTGCGTCTAGTAAATTGTCGTAATTACTCGGGAGAGATTTACGGCAATAAGAGTGCTCATGATCGGTAGAGAATACTTAGGCGAAATTATAGAAGACATAGCGGGAAGGATTCCGACAATAGGGGAAATCTTAACTCTAGACCTCCTTAATCTTTTCTCTAACCCTCAGTATCGTTAGTTGTTAATTTACTATTTTAATTTGTTAGTTAAGTAGTTAAACACAAGAATCTTAATATCTGTAAGTTAGGAATTGTTCAAGCTTGTCTTCTTGGTGATAGTGAACAGTTGTAGCTAAACCTTAGTTCTCTGTGGGATTCGACTCCGGACTTGTAAACCGGGTTATATTTGCAACGACCGCATTATCCTTTTTATAAGGCATAATTGGGCGTGATCATGAAGCATCATAATTTTAAAAATCGTGAAAGAATCGTGAAGTAATTTAAATAGTTGGTCAATTTAATGAGTGTGAAAGGGATTATCAAGTTAGGTAAAGTGAACAAATAAACCAAGTTCAATTAATTAATTGATATCCTAGAGTTTGTTTAAACCAAAATGAACGAGTTAGAGGATTACACTTTTATATGTCAAAATTGATACATCTAAAAGAGTAGCACAGAAACTGTGGTAGCTAGCAAGGGAATTACGAATAATGAACCAAAAAAAACCTGATTTTATCCAAAATGCATCACTGACTCGAAATGACCACGACATAAAGAACACAAAAATAAGCAGAAAAGGATTTTTTTTTTTTTTTTTTTTTTTTTAGCATAAGTTGCAACCAGCGGCGGATTTATAGGAAAAAATATAGGACACGTGAACCCATGATTTTTTCCGTAAAATTAGATATTTTATGTACATATTTTCTAAAATTGGTATAATATTAACTGTTGGTACCCATCCTCCAGGAATGTTGAGTGATGCACTCGATTGAAGTTTGAGTTAGTTACCCAGAGGAATAAGTATCAATTCCCACTTAACACATTTTTTCTCATTTTTTTAATAATGCACTCATGTACTAGAAATTCTAGCTTAAAGTAACATGGACCATGAAATACAGTACTATCATGGGACGATTCTTTCTCCTAGTACTATTGAACGGCCCAGATAGTAGTGTGTTCCTCCTAGGCCATTCAGTAGTACTAGGACGATTTTTGTAATTTCCTATTTATGGTTCTTTATTATGCATGCCGTGGCATTCACGTCCTTTGCCGTGTTACATTGTTGCTAATATTCTCTGCTACTTGGTTGCTTTATCTTCATTGTTCCTTGAGTCGAGGGTCTATCGGAAACAGCCTCTCTATCTCTATGAGGTAGAGGTAAGGTCTGCGTACACATTACCCTCCCCAGACCCCATATATGGGATCAAATTGAATTTGTTGTTGTTATTGTTGTATTAGAAATTCTAGATCCGCATCTTGCAACAATATTGGTGGCTCAGGTACATTTGCATGTCTCTATATGATAGTACTGTATTTCATCGTCCATGTTAGTTTTGAAAATAGGCATATCCACTTTAAGCTAGAAAATGAATAGTATAAGTTGCAATCAATTTGGAATAGTTCAAGCATTTCCTTCTCAAAGTGACTTTAGGTTTCAGTTGCTCATTCTTGGTCTACTACACTAGTACAGTACAACTATTCTATATACAAGGAATTTGGATTAGGTCCACTCACTATATTCTTACTCTTCCTAAACCTCTTTTTTTAGAGTTTTCTAACCAATGATATTGGTGATACTTTTGCATCTTTTTTTTTTTTTGTCATCCGGCATTCGGAGTTTTTTGACCCGATTAATCCGGATTCATACCAAGTAGACCGAAAGTGCTCTCTATCAAGTTTTTCGATCATTCCCACGACTCAGACCCTTATTTGATATAAGGATAAGGAATCTCAACCATCCCTGCACCGTAACCTCTTTTTGTTTGGTTACGTACTCATCTTGACTCTAGTCATCAGCAAAAGAAAATATAAATTCCAATTAAAAGAAATTAAAGAATGAAAAAGTGAGGAGGGTACTCACTTTAGTAAAACTGGTTTATCTGATCGTGTGTCTTGTGGTCCATAGAAGAAGGAATTTCTTTATCCCATAGTATCAACAATACTTGCAAGAACTAGTCAAGATTCCATATTGACACCTCTAGAGTACGTTTATTCATACGCTAGCTAGGTCATAGTGCTTTATTTTTCATTTCTATACTTTATTCATACGCTAGCTAGGTCATAGTGAAACTCGGTATAGGTTCATTTCAGTATTTATGACTTGACTGCGAAATTTTGGTGCAAAACGGAGTTGATATGACGTGATTCGGACGTCCGGTTGTTACGTTACATGTTCTTGAGTTTCTATCAAATATCATTCATTTTGATGTCTGATTCATAGTTTCAGGTGTTATTTGGTATTTTGATCGCGCTAGCAAGTTCGTATGATGTTATTACACTTGTGTGCATGTTTGGTTTTGAACTCCGAGGGCTCGAGTGAGTTTCGGACGCATTTCGGAGAGTTTGCTAGAGTTTGATAGTTGCTAGTGTGACTTGGTGTACAGGTCTGGCAAATGCGAGATCAGAGGTCGCAATTGCGAGAAATGGCCAAGTCTGTGATGATCGCATTTGCGAACATCCTATTTGCAATTGCGAAGATGGCCTGGGGCAGCATCGATCGCTTTTGCGACCTGTCCAAGTTCGCATTTGCGAACATACCATCGCAAATGCGATGACAGCAGAGATGTGGGGAGTTCGCATTTGTGATTGCTTCTTCTCATTTGCGGGGTTCGCATTTGCGACATATGCGCTTGGACAAATAGCTGAGGGACGGGATTTTAGCCTCACTTTTCATATTTTGGAACCCTAAACACCCTAAAGGCGATTTTCTAAGAGGATTTTCTTTCCAAAAACTTTGGTAAGCAACTTTAATCTATTTCGTTTCAATTACCCATTACTTTCCAAGTATTTTCAACATTAAATCTAGGATTTTCAGGGTAGAAATTAGGGATTTGGGTAGAATTGGGGATTTTTATAAAACTGGGATTTAGACCTCAAATTGAGGCAGGATTTCGAAACTAATCACATAATTGGGTTCGGGGGTGAATGGGTAATCTGATTTTGGTCCGAATCTCAGATTTTGACCAAGCGGGCCCGGGTTTGTCTATTGTTGACTTTTTGAAAAAAGGGTATAGATCTTAACTTTATGTATTGTAATTGATTTCTAGCATTGTTTGATGTTATTAAGTCGATTTTGGTTAGATTCGATTGGTTTGGAGGCGTATTTTAGAGGAAAGGCCCCAGTTTAGCTTTGATTTGCTTGCGGAGCGAGGTAAGTGTTGGGTCTAACCTTGATTTGAGAAAATTAGGAACCCTTGAGCTATGTGTTATGCGAATTACATGTGTAGTGGCGTATATACGAGATGACGAGTGTATATACGCCGTCAAAATAGTTGTTTTCACGTGTGACGACCCAAAGGGTCATCACCTGTTTTCCCTTTCATTCCGTGCTTCCGAGGCCTTGAAAACCTCATTTTACTTGCCTCGATTTGCGTGCGCAGTCCGGGCGCGTAGCCTGAAAGCTTAAATATGAATTATGTGTAAAAATTGATGAATTTTGATATTAATATGATTAAAGTTGACTTTGGTCAATATTTTGGGTAAATGGACCCGGACTCGTGATTTGACGGTCCTGGAGGGTCCATAGAAAAATATGGGACTTGGGCGTATGCCCGGAATCGAATTCCGAGATCCCAAGCCCGAGAAATGAATTTTTTTGTGAAATTGTTTTCTGAAATTAATTAAGGAAAATGGAAAGGAAATTTGATCAGAAGACTATGGTATCGGGCTCGTATTTTGGTTCCGACACCCGTTACAAGTCTTATATGTGATTTAAGCGCTTCCTGTAAAGTTTGGTTGAAAACGGACGTCATTTGACGTGTTTCGGACTTAAAAATGGAAAATTTGTGTTTGATGAAAAGTTGGAAGGAATCATATGATTTGAGGCTTGATTCTATGTATATGATGTTATTTTGGTGATTTGATCGCACGAGTAAGTCCGTAGGATGTTTTTGAGGTTGTGTGCATATTTAGTTTGGAGCCCCGAGAGCTCGGGTGAGTTTTGGATAGGTGTCGAGTTGCATTTTTGAACTTTGGAAAAATCTGATCCTTCAGTTCTGGTATCTTCGCATTTGCGAAGAAATTCTCGCAAATGAGAGTCCCTAATCACAAATGCGAAAAAGGGAATTTCTGTCTTGGGTCGCAAATGCGACCATCTGGGTTGCAAATGCGAACTAGAGCTGGTCGCAAATGCGACATTTCAGCTCGCAAATGCGAAACTTCCCCCTTTGCCCAGTGTTCGCAAATGCGAACTACTTCCTCGCATTTCCCAAACCTGCTGGGTTCGCAATTGCGAACCCATGTTCGCATTTCCCATATCTGAGGCTTGCAATTTTTCATACTTAGACGAATTTTTAACCCCTTTTCTTCATTCTTTCAAAACACAAACTCCATAGGCGATTTTCCAAGAAATCTATCTTCTCCAAATCATTTGTAAGTCAACTTTTACTTAATTTCTCCAATCTTTAACATCATTAAACATGTTTTCATCTTAAAATCAAGGATTTCCATGGGTTAAAATGGGGATTTTGGGTAGAACTTAGGTTTTCTTAAAATTGGGGATTTGGACCTCAATTTGAGGTCTGATTTCAAAACTAATCATAGATATGAACTCGTGAGGGAATGGGTAACCGGGTTTTGGTTCGAACCTCGGGTTTTGACCACGTGGGCCCGGGGGCGTTTTGGGAAATTTTGAGTAAAACCTTGGGAAATTTATTTTCATGCATTCAAATTGATTTGATTAGCATTTGTTGATACATTCAAGTAATTTGTGACTAGATTCGAGCGGTTTGGTGGTGAATTTGAAGGGTAA
>NW_017672204.1:37816-83575 GCF_001879085.1 Nicotiana attenuata
ACGACAAGAAAGAACAAAAGTGAAATTTTCCTAACTCTGTAGCCTCTAGGGGATAAATACAGACGTCTCCGTACCGATCCCTCAGACTCTACTAAGTTTGTCTGTGAGTTGCGAGACCTATGTAACCTAGAGCTCTGATACCAACTTGTCACGACCCGGATCTCCCACCCTCGGGAGTCGTGATGGCGCCTACTAATAGGAGCTAGGCAAGCCAACTTAATTTACTTATTTTAGCAATTATCGACCATTTAATAAAAACAAACATAATATGATAAAGCGGAAGTCTCAATATATATAATTAATTGAAAGAAAATGCGGAAGTTTAACAAAATCCTCTACCCAAGACTGGTGTCACAATACTCACGAACGTCTAGAAAATACTAAATACAAAGTTTGAACGAAACATAAAAACTGTCTGCTTTGGTACAAGATGATAACAAACTAAATAAAATAGAAAGGGACTCCGGGCCTGCGGACGCCAGCAAGGCTACCTCGAATGTCCCTGGACTGAAGTCAGCTCCCAATCAACTACTGCTGCTGTCCAAAAGCTGCTGCGGCTCCGAAATCTGTGCAAAAAGATGCACAGAGTGTAGCATCAGCACAACCAACCCCATGTGCTGGTAAGTGACTGGCCTAACCCCGGCGAAGTAGTGACGAGGCTAGACAGGACTACCAAACCAACCAGTGCAGTTTAATATATATATGCAATAAAAGGAAAGAACAAAGAAATTAAACAGTTAAGAGGGAGGGGAGCATACTATGGGGGAGTACAGTTCAGATATAAAGTCAACAATTTAAGTAAGAAACAGGGCAATAACAATAACTAATGAGAGCAGGAAAATCAACAGTTGCACAACATCAACCTTCGTGCTTTTACCCTCATTCTCACCAAGAGTAACCAAAAAAGTGCACGACATCACCCTTCGTGCTTTTCCTCACATAACTCTCACATCATGGCACGGAATTTCCCTTTGTGCAAATATCATAAAAAATATGGCACGGGATGACCCTTCGTGCAAGTATAATCAAACATGGCACGGAATGACCTTTCGTGCAAATATAATCAAACATGGTACGGAATGACCCTTCGTGCAAACATAATCAAACATGGCACGGAATGACCCTTCGTGCAAATATAATCAAACATGGCACGGAATGACCTTTCGTGCATTATTTCTCTTCCTCACCCAAACAGTAGTCACAACCAAACGGGGAGAGGGGATAACAAATAATAAGAAGTGTCCCGGCAAGGGAAATACACAGTTAAACAGCTAAATCCTGGCAAGGGAGAAACAACAATAACTTTCATATCCCGGCAAGGGAGATAATTAATATACTCAAATCATCCCCACAAGGGATTAATCATATCTCTTTCTATTTCTTTCATTTCTTACTCAATAGTCTTTTTATCGTTCGAGCCAACACTCCAAGAATTTACAATTCATAATTAATCCTCATATCTTCACATTGCATAGAATTCATCAATTAACATGGAAGAGTCGTAACAATATCAGAATAAGTACAAACAAGGACCCACGGTCATGCTAGACACCGGTGTATAGATACTCGTCACCATGCCTATACACCGTACTCCACATTTAGCAATTAGCAAACAACACTCTAATCCTATTCCCTCAAGCCAAAGTTAGATCAAACACTTACCTCGAATGCTCCAAACTCAACTCAATCCTCTAATATAGCTTTACCCCTCGAATTCACCACCAAACCGCTCGAATCTAATCACAAATTACTTGAAGGTATTAACAATGCTACTTGAATCAATTTGAATGCATGAAAATGAATTTCCCAAAGTTTGTTCAAAAATTCCAAAAATGCCCCCAGGCCCACGTGGTCAAAACCCGAGGTTCGAACCAAAACCCGATTACCCATTCCCCCATAAATTCAGATATATAAGTTATTTTGGAATCGGACCTCAAATTGAGGTCCAAAACCCCCAAATTAAGGAACCCTAGTTCTACCCTAAATTCCCAAATTCCCCCATTAAAATCCTTGGTTTGAAGTTGAAATTATGATTAAGGATGTTAAGGAGTATAGAAAATCAGTTAGAAATCACTTACCAATCGTTTTGAAGAAGTAGAATCGTTTGGAAAATCGCCTCTTATGTTTTGGGTTTTAAAAAAGTGAAAAATGACAGAAAATCCCGACTTTATATACTGTACTGAAGACCCGGCGCGGACCGCACAAAAATGCCCCGCGGCCGCGCCGAGGAAAGGGTGGGGAAACAACTCTCTGAACCTACCCAGCGCGGACCGCACTGATTTGGTGCGCGGCCGCGCTGGTTGAATGAAATCCCAAAGCCCCTCTCTAATCTTCCAGCGCGGACCGCGCTGATATGGCATGCGGTCGCGCTGGTCGAANATTGAACCTACCAGAATGACGAGGCCTCTTATCTGACACCTGACCACCTCCTCGTGCAAGAGCCATCTCCACCCTACGGGCCGCATTGGCCGCCTTCTGAAAAGAAATCTCACTACTAGCTCCCATAGCCATCTGGAGACGGATCGGCTGAATCAATCCATCAATAAACCTCCGCACCCTCTCTCGCTCTGTGGGGAGTATAACAATAGCATGGCGTGCCAAATCAATGAACCGCGTCTCATACTGAGTGACTGTCATGGAGCCCTGCTGGAGGCGCTCGAACTGCCTGCGAAGGGCCTCTCGCTGAGTAACTGGGAGAAACTTCTCTAAAAACAACTCTGCAAACTGGTCCCAAGTCAGTGATGGAGACCCTGTTGGTCTGGATAAACAATAATCCCTCCACCAAGTCTTGGCGGATCCTGCTAGTCGAAAGGTGGTGAAGTCGACCCCATTGGTCTCCACAATACCCATAGTCCGAAGAACCTCATGGCAGCTATACAAGAAATCCTGGGGGTCCTCTGAAGAAGCACCGCTGAATGTGGTGGTGAAGAACTTGGTGAATCTATCCAGCCTCCACAAAGCATCTGCGGACATAGCCGCTCTATCGCCGGTCTGAGTCACAATACCCGGCTGAACTGCCACAGCTGGCTGAGCCACTGGAACCTGAGTCTGGGGAGCTACCTGCTCCGGAGTACGTGTAGCAGGAGTCTGAACCCCTCTTCCAGCCTGAGAAGTGGCTGGTGCTACTAAAAGCAAATCCGCTCTAGTGACGCTCTCCACAAAGCCTACCAATCTGACCAGAGCTTCGTGAAGAGCTGGGGTGGCTATGAACCCCTCTGGGACCTGAGCTGGGCCCACTGGAGCTGCTGGGGCTGGAGCCTCCTCATCATAATCAACATGAGGCTCCACCTCTGGGACTGTTGCTCGGGGCTGAGCTCTGCCCCGGCCTCGGCCTCTGGCACGGCCTCGGCCTCTGCCCCTCGCAGGAGCTGCTGCTGGGGCTCGGGCTGCTGCGCGATAGAAGAGGATGCACGTGTCCTCGCCATCTGGAAAGAACAGAGTGGGAAGACAATCAGTATTTGGGAAACAGATTCGCACGACAAGAAAGAACAGAAGTGAAGTTTTCCTAACTCCGTAGCCTCTAGGGGATAAATACAGTCGTCTCCGTACCGATCCCTCAGACTCTACTGAGTTTGTCCGTGAGTTGTGAGACCTATGTAACCTAGTGCTCTGATACCAACTTTGTCACGACCCGAAATTTTTTTCCACCATCGGGATTCGTGATGGCGCCTACTAACGGAGCTAGGCAAGCCAAACATTTTAGTATTCCCTGATAACACCTCAACAATATAAATATTACGAGTCATTTAAATAAAAGCAGAAGTCTTAAAAACATAGGTAAATGAAAACCAAAAATGTGGAAGTTTAACAGTTCTCTACCCAAGACTGGTGTCGCTAACTCACGAACTACTAAGGAGTGCTAAAAACAAGTCTGAATAGAAGTACATCAATGTTTGTCTCGGTACAATGAAAACAAACTAAAACATAGAAAGGGACTCCGGCCTGCGAACGCCAGCTAGGCTACCTCGTAAGTCCCTGGACTGAAGTCAGCTCCCGATCAATATCCTACTGCTGTGGTCCAAAAGTTGCTCCGGTACCGTGATCTGTGCAAAAGAGCACAAAAGTGTAGCATCAGCACAACCGACCCCATGTGCTGGTAAGTGCCTGGCCTAACCCCGGNCTTGGTTTGAAGTTGAAATTATGATTAAGGATGTTAAGGAGTATAGAAAATCAGTTAGAAATCACTTACCAATCGTTTTGAAGAAGTAGAATCGTTTGGAAAATCGCCTCTTATGTTTTGGGTTTTAAAAAAGTGAAAAATGACAGAAAATCCCGACTTTATATACTGTACTGAAGACCCGGCGCGGACCGCACAAAAATGCCCCGCGGCCGCGCCGAGGAAAGGGTGGGGAAACAACTCTCTGAACCTACCCAGCGCGGACCGCACTGATTTGGTGCGCGGCCGCGCTGGTTGAATGAAATCCCAAAGCCCCTCTCTAATCTTCCAGCGCGGACCGCGCTGATATGGCATGCGGTCGCGCTGGTCGAATTGGGAGTCATTGGCCCTCTGAACCCAGCCACGCGGACCGCGCAAAAGTGCACCGCGGCCCCGCGGCTGCCAGCGCCGACCGCGCGGAATTGACCGCGGCCGCGCTGGGGGCCTGCAACACCTGGACTTGCAACACCTGATACTTTTAAGCCTAAGACCTCCCGGGACCTACTCAAAACTCACCCGAGCCATCGGGGCTCCAAACCGAACATACATAAAATCTCAAAAACATACTCCGGACTCATTCGTGCGATCAAATCGCCCAATTAACATCATGAATCATCAATTTGGGTCTCAATACCCATGAATTTCTCTTCAATTCCCATAAAACATTAAGTTAAGCTTTTCTAGCTCAAAACACGTCAAATGACGTCCAAATCTAACCAAACTTACAGCAATTGCTTAAATCATATTTAACACTTGTGCCGGGAGTCGGAACCAAAATACGAGCCCAACAGCACAGTCTTCTAAACAAATAACACCTTCCAATTCTTTAATTATTTTCAGAAAATAATTTCCCACAACAATTCGTTTCTCGAACTTGGGACCTCGGAATTCGATTCTGGGCACACACCCAAGTCCCAAAATTTCCTACGGACCCTCCGGGACTGTCGAATCACGAGTCCGGGTCCGTTTATCCAAAATGTTGACCAAAGTCAAACTTAGTCAATTCAAAACATCAAATTTATTATCTTTCTCACAAATTCACATTTAAACTTTCCGGCTACGCGCCCGGACTGCGCACACAAGTCGAGGCAACCCCCAAGTGAGGTTTTCACGGCCTCGGAAGTACAAGGCGAGTGGGAAATACGGTGATGACCCCTTTGGGTCGTCACAGTAGGGTAATTTGAGGTGTTTCGGTGAAAGTTGGAAAAGTTGAAGTTTGGAAAATGGTGAAGTTTGACCTATAGTTGACTTTTGTAATATCGGGATCGGTATGAGATTCCAAGAGTTGGAATAGCTCCGTTATGTCATTTTGGACTTGTCTGCAAAATTTGGCGTCATTCCGTGTTGAATTGATAGGATTTGGCACGAGTTTTGGAAGTTAAAAGGTCTGAAAGTTCCTATGTTCGATTCTTGGTGTGCTTCGATGTTTCGGCGTTGTTTTTTATGACTTGAGACCTCGGGCGAGTCCGTGTTAGGTTATATGACTTGTTTGTGTGTTTGGACGGGGTCCCGGGGGCCTCAGGTGTGTTTCGAGTGGGCGACGGGTCATTTTCCCATATTTTTGAACTGCTGTTTTCTGCTTCTGGTATCCTCTTTCGCGGTCGCGAACGGCCTTTCGCGTCGCGAAGCTTTGTTGCTAACCACCTGGAATTTCTTCTTCGCGTTCGCGTAACACTCCTCGCGTTCGCGAAGCTCTGCTTTATCCTCCATCGCGTTCGCGTCCCCCCCTCACGCGTTCGCGTAGTTATGCAATTCCACTCTTCGCGTTTGCGTACTAGTTCACGCGTTCGCGAAGAGCAATCTCTGGGCCATAATATTTTTCTTCTTCGCGTTCGCGTGCACGCTGTCGGGTTCGCGAAGCACATCTAGGCAACCTTCATTTTTCTTCTTCGCGAACGCGATGCTTCCTCCGCATTCGCGATGCTTTAATATCTGGGCAGAATATAAGTTTTCCAAATCAAGGGTTAGGCCATTTTTAACATTTTTGGAGTTCTAGAGCTCGGTTTTGGGCGATTCCTTGTGGGTTTTTCAAGCAAAACGTTTGAGTAAGTGTTCTTAACTTAGAATTGATTATATTCCATGAATTTGTCTTCATTTTTATCATTTAATTTGTGATTTTAGTTGAGTAAAATGTTGGTTTTTGAAGGAAATTCCTAAAATAAAAAATCGTGATTTGAGGGGCCAAATGGCATCGGAATTTAATAAATTTTGTATGGTTGAACTCATATTGGAATGGGTATTTGGATTTTGTAAAATATACCGGGTTCCGAGGCACGGGCCCGGGGGTCAACTTTTGGACCAATTTTTGGATTTTGTTAAAGATTGAGACTTTATGATCCGGAATAGTTCTTGTGTGTTTTATTTGTGCTTTGAAGTTAATTTGGTTAGATTTGTGCCGTCCGGAGGTCTTTTCACCCGAGAAGCGCATTTTAGTGTATCGGTTTTTCGTCTTTGAGGTAAGTATCTTGACTAACCTTGTGTTAGGATTTGAGGCTTCTATGCTAATTGTAGTCCGTGCATGCGAGGTGACGAGTGTGTGCTCGGACTTATCTGTGGGAAATAAGCTTTAGGGTTCTTAGGTCCTTACGTTCAATATATGGAAAGTATTCCGTTATGATTGAGTGTAATAATTGTTTAAATTGTCTCTATATGCTCCACATGATGTTGTTAGATTTCCTCTAATTCTTACGTGTTGCTTTGACTCTTAGTTGCCTTCATTGAAGTGATTGCCTTCCTTACTACTTTGATACTTCTTGATTGTGAGTTCCTCTATGACTTCGTGCAAATAGATTACATGTCCAATTGTTGTGGTTACCGGTGTAGTTATCACTTGCTTATTATGTCTTATTGTTTAATTGTGGTTTCATTGTGAAGTAATTGTTGGTACAAGTTTGGTTATAGCTGATTCCCTCGCCGGGACATATTTCATTCTTACTGTTGGTTCCCTTGCCGGGATGTGATGATTCTTGTTATTGACTCCCTTGACGGGATATTGTTGTTTCCTTATTATTCCCTTGCCGAGATTCTTTGTGATTGGTGTAGACTTGTATATATATGGGATCGGGTTGCACGTCACAACAATATTATATGGGATCGAGTTGCACGCCGCAACAATATTATATGGGATCGAGTTGCACGCCGCAACAATATTATATAGGATCGGGTTGCACACCACAACAATATTATATGATTTGGATTGGGTTGCACCCCGCAACATTATTATATGATTTGGATCGGGTTGCACGCCGCAATAATATTATATGATTTGGATCGGGTTGCACGCCGCAACAGTATTATATGATTTGGATCGGGTTGCACGCCGCAACAGTACTATATGATTGGGATCGGGTTGCACGCCGCAACAAGGAAGAATAAAAGTGAATATTGATTCTTATGGTGAGAACGAGAGTAAAAGCACGAAGGGTGATGCCGTGCACTTTCTGCTGCTGTGTTTATTTGTTGTTATCAATTCAAGTATTTTAGCTGTTTAATTTCCTTTATTGCTGTGATCCTTTGTGTTGGAACCTACAGTGTTTTCAATACTTCGCCGTATATATGTATATATATATATATATATATATATATATATATATATATATATATATATATATATATACACACACACATTCCAATACTTCAAACTTCAAAAAGATTGTTGCATCTTTAATTCAATTAGTTTCTCAATTATATCCCCTTAAACCGTCTGAGGTTGTATTTTACTTAAAAAGGAATTTCTACTAAGTTTTAAGCTATTAAATCTCATGTTAAAGAATAATCCATTTCAATGTTGTATTTCTAAATAAAAGGGGTATTTCTTACTCAAATGATTTCAAAAGAAAAAATTTCAACCCTTTCTCGCTGGCTTTTACCCAGTTAAGTTTTAGAAAATTTGGTAATTTTTACTTATATTAGGTAAATGAGACTTCTTGGACATATTGAGTGCATTGTACGGACATTATATATTGTATAGCATGTGGATTCTGTTGTTAAAAGTGAAATGGAAAAGATGGGGGCACAAGGTGCCATGCGTACGGAAGATTCGGAAGTTAAGATTATGATATGAGAAATCGAGGATTGAGATGGCCGGGATTGTGTACTAGACATGATGTGATTGATTGTGTGGGCGATTGATTGTGTGGGCGTTTCCTTCTTAAATTAAATACATTCTTACTTGTCTCTGTTCCTGTTATGTCAGTGGATTTACTTGGTTACTTGGTTATCTGATTTACTTGGTTATCGTTTGTTACTACCCGTGTCTCCTTTATTGTTCTTACTATTTGTATTTTAATTTCTTTTCGCTGTTGATGTTACCTCATTATCTTTATCACGATATTTTATTATCATATCCTGTTCATTTCATTTGACCAGTAGGTGTATTGACTGTTTCTCGTCACAACCCTTCGAGGTTAGTCTTGATACTTACTGGGCACCGCCGTGGTGTGCTCATACTACACTTCTGTACATTTTTGTGTACAGATTCAGGTATTGATCGATAGTAGATGTGCGGGTCATCGCGGTGGAGACTCACGGTAACCTGTTGTTGCTTTCGCAGGCCTCGGAGTCACCTTCGTTTGTATTTACGTTCCATTGATTGCTTCTCATTCTGGAACAGTGTTGTATTTATTTTGTATAATTACTCTTAGAAAGGCTTATGACTTGTACCACCGGTTTTGGGAATTGTTATTTATTGATAGTTATTTAATTTGAAGTCAGTAAACGTTAATGTTATTTCAGTAAATGTTAGGCTTACCTGGTTTAGAGACTAGGTGCCATCACGACTCCTTCGGAGGGATTTTGGGTCGTGACAAGTTGGTATCAGAGCTCTAGGTTCATGGGTGCTACGAGTCATAAGCAGGTTTAGTAGAGTCTTGCGGATCGATACGGAGACGTGTGTACTTATCTTCGAGAGGCTACAGAACCGTTAGGAAATTCCACTTCCTTTATTCCTTATCGTGCGATATTAGTTCAGCTCGAAGTATATAACTTATGTTCCTTTACATCCAATCGTGTATAATATTACGCTCTCAGCATTTGCCATGCGCCAGTGGTTCGTGATGCTACAAACGGGCTACGAAGGAGTCAGGGATGCCCAGGCATTGTCTCAACGTGTTGTCTAGGCTGAAGATATAGAGGTATTGAGCGGCTATTCAATTGTTCACATGGAGGTGCAGCGATTTCGGCATCTGATTGATGAGTGCGAGCTTGGGAAGGTTAATTGGTTGGCTAGTCGTCGAGATCGTAGCAAGGTCGCGAGATGGATGTTGATTGAGGATAGTTGGTGGTATTAGAGAGCCTTGGGATTTGTGTTGTACGAGTTGCGAAGGTTAGTTTTGCGGATCATCAGACGTTGTTTTCTGTGGCTTTGCGCCAAGTGGAGGAGTCCAATAGCGGCATTCAGATTGCAGAGTCAGATTTATATCACTTTTGGCCTGATGTATATGTATATGTGGTATCGGTAGGTTCCCGGACTTGGGGTATGACCAGGGTCTGAGATTTTGCACAAGATGATGCTGGGACTTACATTATTTCTACGTCAATAATGGATCTACATATCAGCATCAAGGGGAGTCGGAGGAACAACTTCAGATTCACAGGAGGTCTATTCAGCGTGGGCATCGTGGCTGCGGCAGAATGGGGTGCTTTAGAGGAAATGCAGTGGTTTATGAGTTTCTTGCTACGTGGTTCATGCTTGAGTCATCTGTATGTGGGGCTTTGATGGGAGTTATTGCATATCAACTATCCGAAGAAATGAGTCAGTTCAGTAGTGTTGGGTCAGCATAGCAATGGAAGTAAATGGTCCTTTGAAATGGGAATTCTCTACTGGCATTTGTGGCAGCGCTCTTGGATTGGACGGTTTGTGTGACTCGGTTGAGATGGGGAGGTGCAGTCCCGATGGCTTAGTTGCGTGCGGGAGGATCTTGGAGGGTTCTTGATGGTTTGACTACGGCTTGAGTTGGGTGTCTTCTATGGGCATAAAGAATATGTGGTACATTGCGGTTTTCTCCTAAATCAGTATCTAAAATTAATAGAGTGTTGGCATTACTGGCTATCATATGTGAAGAGTGTGTATTTTGGAAAGGACCTTGAGGTTTGGTTTGCGGGCGCATGGGTGGTAGCATGGTGATTACTGGGTTTGAGGCCTTCGAGGTTCATGTTTTGTTACGCGGCTAGAAACTCTATATGAGTGCTTCAGCAGAACGATAGGGTGTGAGTGATGTACCAGCCATTTGATTTGCGTAGTTGAGTTCGGGTATGGAAATTTTGTTATTCCTGAGGTTTTGGGGCTAGATGCCCTCATACGTGATCTATTTCCTATTTACGGATTGTGGAGAAATGTTGAGAATGGGATAGTTAATAGCATGCATGATTGATAGGTCGTTGTGCATTTTTGGAAAGGATATTTACCTATTTGGAAGTAATCAGGATTCGGTTGGGGGACTATTTGAAAGCTCAATGAGAATATGTATCTTGTACCAGATCAAGTTTGAGTGCTCCTGTAAGGCTGTCATTGTGGTTATGTTATCGGGCAGAATGGATATTATTTCTACCCCTAGCCTATGTTATGTGCTACTCTTTCATGATGTGTTAGGCGATGAGGTTGTATGATTATTTCCCCCGCATGTTGTGATTCTTTTCAGGCCTTATGGCGATGCGGGCGGGATAACCCTCGTGATGTTGATTTGCTCATTGCACCTTAGCCGTGCCTGCTTCTTTCATGTTTTAGCACTTTCATTTATTTTCCCACAGTTTTAATTGTGCACTCTGTTATACTTGATATCAGTATTCATATGTTCAGTGAGCTCGAGCATTTTGGCTTGATGAGTATTTGGGAGCGGGCTGCACGCCGCAGCGGATGTTATGTGGGGCACCCTTTCATTGTGTTTATTTGGTGTTGTGTTTTCCCTCTGTGGGACGATTTGATGAAAGACTATACTTTTGTTGTCACACATGTTGTACTTGTTAGATAATTCTTATACTTGGCTTTCCCTTATTTGTGCTGCATAATTTAGTTATTGCTGGTTTGGTGTACGAGCTGTGTAGTGTGAGAATTTGTGTGTTTCCATGATGAGTCATCATCTGGGCTGCTTGTATTGGTCGAGACGTGGTTCTTAGACATGAGAGTGGTACTATGGTATTGGGGGTGAGGAGTGTTTAGAAGTATGTGGGTATTTCTGCTAAGATTTGGATAATGGCCCTGGTGGGCGAGAGGGTTTCTTGACTTGTTGACTTCATAGGCGGCTATTAGTTCCCGCATGTCTATTTATCATGAACTGTGATGTGGAGGTCCGGAATAAGGATATATTCAATGTGAGGTGTGTTGCCGGCATCCAGGATGTTATTTGAGCAGCTATGGCGGTCAGAGGTTATTGCTTCGGGCATTGAGTTGTGTGGAGCAGCATGTGATCGTATTCAGGATTGGAATTTTTGGCTCGATTCAACTTGTTTGGGTGTGTTCAGTGTGATGATGTGGAATTCGGGTCCTACGATGAATTTCAGATGATGAGGTTTGGGTCCTTTTCTAAGGTTATGGACTAAGGGGGAGACGAGACCTTCAGTTAAGTGGCATTGTCAGTTCTTCATAGGTTGGGTAATGGGGAAACACCCCCGGGTGTATGCATGGTGAGCTTATGCAGCGGTTCGATGGCTTAGGAGCGACTCCGGGCACGTTCGAGGACGAATGTGTGTTTAAGTGGAGGAGGATGTAACGACCCGACTGGTCGTTTTGAGCAATCGCGCCCGATTTGGTAGTTTGAGGTCTCGAGCAGCTTCACATTATGTATATCGACTTGTGTGCATGGTTGGATTCAGTTTCCGGATGAATCAGAGTTGAACTGGAAGGAGGAACCTAGTTTTGGAAGTTTAAACAGTGAAAATTTGACCAGAATTGGACTTTTGAGTAAACGGTCTCAGAATGGGTCGTGGGTGATCTCAACGCTTCGTATGGTGATTTTGGACTTAGGCGCGCGTCCGGATTTGGATTTGGAGGTCTGTAGGGTAATTTGAGGTGTTTCGGCGGAAGTTGGAAAAGTTGAAGTTTGGAAAATGGAGAAGTTTGACCCATATTTGACTTTTGTGATATCGGGGTCGGAATGCGATTCCAAGAGTTGGAACACCTCCGTTATGTCGTTTTGGACTTGTCTGCAAAATTTGGCGTCATTCCGTGTTGAATTGATAGGTTCTGGCACGAGTTTTGGAAGTTAGAAGGTTTGAAAGTTCCTAAGTTCGATTCTTGGTGTGATTCGATGTTTCGGCGTTGTTTGTTATGATTTGAGACCTCGAGCGAGTCCGTGTTAGGTTATATGAGTTGTTTGTGTGTTTGAACGGGGTCCCCGGGGGCCTAGGGTGTGTTCCGAGTGGGCGACGGGTCATTTTTCCTTGTTTTTGAACTGCTGTTTTCTGTTTCTGGTATCCTCTTTCGCGATCGCGAACGGCCTTTTGCGTTCGCGAAGCTTTGTTGCTGACCACCTGGAAATTCTTCTTCGCGTTCGCGTAACACTCCTCGCGTTCGCGAAGCTATGATTTATCCTCCATCGCGTTCGCCTCCCCCCCCCCCCCCCCACACGTTCGCGTAGTTATGCAATTCCACTCTTCGCGTTCGCGTACTAGTTCACGTGTTCGCGAAGAGCAATCTCTGGGCCATAATATTTTCCTTCTTCGCGTTCGGGTGCACGCTGTCGCATTCGCGAAGCACATCTGGGCAGCCTTCATTTTTCTTCTTCGCGAACGCGATACTTCCTCCGCATTCGCGATGCTTTAATATCTGGGCAGAATATAAGTTTTCCAAATCGGGGTTAGGCCATTTTTAACATTTTTGGAGTTCTAGAGCTCGGTTTTGGGCGATTCCTTGTGGGTTTTTCAAGCAAAACGTTTGAGTAAGTGTTCTTAACTTAGAATTGATTATATTCCATGAATTTGTCTTCATTTTAATCATTTAATTTGTGATTTTAGTTGAGGAAAATGTTGGTTTTTGAAGGAAATTCCTAAAATAAAAAATCGTGATTTGAGGGGCCAAGTGGCATCGGAATTTAATAAATTTTGTATGGTTGAACTCATATTGGAATGGGTATTTGGATTTTGTAAAATTTTCCGGGTTCCGAGGCGCGGGCCCGGGGGCCAACTTTTGGACCAATTTTTGGATTTTGTTAAAGATTGAGACTTTATGATCCGGAATAGTTTCTTATGTGTTTTATTTGTACTTTGAAGTTAATTTGGTTAGATTTATGCCGTCCGAAGGTCTTTTCACCCGAGAAGCGCATTTTAGAGTATCGGTTTGTCGTCTTTGAGGTAAGTATCTTGCCTAACCTTGTGTGTGGGACTTCCCCTTAGGATTTGAGTCTTCAATGCTAATTGTAGTCCGTGCATGCGAGGTGACGAGTGTGTGCTCGGACTTATCTGTGGGAAATATGCTTTTGGGTTCTTAGGTCCTTACATTCGATATGTGAAAAGTATTCCGTTATGATTGAGTGTAATAATTGTTTAAATTGTCTCTATATGCTCCACATGATGTTGTTAGCTTTCCTCTAATTCTTATGTGTTGCTTTGACCCTTAGTTGCCTTCATTGAAGTGATTGCCTTCCTTACTACTTTGATACTTCTTGATTGTGAGTTCCTCTATGACTTCGTGCAAATAGGTTACAGGTCCAATTGTTGTGGTTACCCGTGTAGTTATCACTTGCTTATTATGTCTTATTGTTTAGTCGAGGTTTCATTGTGAAGTAATTGTTGGTACAAGTTTGGTTATAGCTGATTCCCTCGCCGGAACATATTTCATTCTTACTGTTGGTTCCCTTGCCGGGATGTGTTTATTCTTGTTGTTGACTCCCTTGCCGGGATATTATTGTTTCCTTATTATTCCTTTGCCGGGATTCTTTGAGATTGGTGTTGACTTGTATATATATGGGATCGGGTTGCACGCCGCAATAATATTATATGAGATCGGGTTGCACGCCGCAACAATATTATATGATTTGGATTGGGTTGCACGCCGCAACATCATTATATGATTTGGATCGGGTTGCATGCCACAACAGTACTATATGATTGGGATCGGGTTGCACGCCGCAACAAGAAAGAATAAAAGTGAATATTGATTCTTATGGTGAGAACGAGAGTAANCGGGTTGCACGCCGCAACAATATTATATGATTTGGATTGGGTTGCACGCCGCAACATTATTATATGATTTGGATCGGGTTGCACGCCGCAATAATATTATATGATGTGGATCGGATTGCATGCCGCAGCAGTATTATATGATTTGGATCGGGTTGCCGCAACAGTACTATATGATTGGGATCGGGTTGCACGCCTCAACAAGGAAGAGTAAAAGTGAATATTGATTCTTATGGTGAGAACGAGAGTAAAAGCAGGAAGNTTCTAAAAAAAATTGTTACATCTTTAATTCAATTAGTTTCTCAATTATATCCCCTTAAACCGTCTGAGGTTGTATTTTACTTAAAAAGGAATTTCTACTAAGTTTTAAGCTATTAAATCTCATGTTAAAGGTAATAATCCATTCAATGTTGTATTTCTAAATTAAAAAGGGGTATTTTCTTTACTCAAACGATTTCAAAAGAAACAATTTCACCCTTTCTCGTTGGCTTTCCCAATTAGTTTAAAAATTGTAATTTTACTTATATTAGGTAAGTGAGACTTCTTGGACATATTGAGTGCATTTTACGGACATTATGTATTGTATAGCATGTGGATTCTGTTGTTAAAAGTGAAATGGAAAAGATGGGGGCACAAGGTGCCATGCGTGCAGAAGATTCGGAAGTTAAGATTATGATATGAGAAATCGAGGATTGAGATGGCCAGGATTGTGTACTAGACATGATGTGATTGATTGTGTGGGCGTTTCCTTCTTAAATTAAATACATTCTTACATGTCTCTGTTCTTGTTATGTCAGTGTTGATTTACTTGGTTACCTGATTTACTTGGTTATCTGATTTACTTGGTTATCGTTCGTTACTACCCGCGTTCTCCCTTATTGTTCTTACTATTTGTATTTTGATTTCTGTCCGCTGTTGATGTTACCTCGTTATCCTTATCGCGATATTTTATTATCATATCCTGTTCATTTTATTTGACCAGTAGGTGTCTTGACTGTTCCTCGTCACTACCCCACCGAGGTTAGTCTTGATACTTACTAGGCACCGCCATGGTGTGCTCATACTACACTTCTGTACATTTTTGTGTACAGATTCAGGTATTGATCGATAGTAGCTGTGCGGGTTATCGCGGTGGAGACTCACGGTAACCTGTTGCTGCGTTCGCATGCCTCGGAGTCGCCTTCGTTTGTATTTACGTTCCATTGATTCCTTCTCGTTCGGGAACAGTGTTGTATTTATTTTGTATAATTACTCTTAGAAAGGCTTATGTCTTGTACCACCGGTTTTGGGGATTGTGATTTATTGATAGTTATTTAATTTGAAGTCAGTAAACGTTAATGTTATTTCAGTAAATGTTAGGCTTACCTAGTTTAGAGACTAGGTGCCATCACGACTCCTTCGGAGTGATTTTGGGTCGTGACACCGCAGGTCCCGATAGACAGGTCGAGAGCCCTCCAAGTAGGCTATCAGCTCAGCGGAAGATGTTGGTGCGCTCCATTTGCTTCGGAGTTGCTTGATTGGTTAGTATGATTTAGACGTGTATTGTTTGATATGGCGGAACTCTGTTCCGACCTTTATGAAAATTATGTATTCTTAGAGGCTTGTAGACAGATGTCATGTACGTAAAAGATTGTATGGCCTTGTCGGCTCATGTTCAGTACACGATTGGCTATTTTGGTCTTATAGGCCAGTACTTTATATGTATAAGTTTGTATTCCCTCGTACTTTACCGCGGTTCATTTACCTATGATAGAATGATATGAAAGATACGTTACGTTGGTACTGGTTGAGTAAGGTACCGAGTGCCCGTCGCGGCCCATCGGTTTGGGTTGTGACAAAAGTGGTATCAGAGCAGTTCTGTCCTAGGGAGTCTACAAGTCGTGTCTAGTAGAGTCTTGTTTATGGGTGTGTCGTGCACCACACTTATAAGCAGGAGGCTACAGGGCATTTAGGACTGTCACTCTTTCTTCTTACTCTAGATCGTGTGGTAGAGCTCACTTATAAGAATTCAAATTCCGAAATTCTATTTTATTCGTTATAAGACGATACCTACATCCGGAAAGAAGGTTGGAAAGAGAGATAGTTGTGGAAGAGCTGAGTCAGGGGAATTGGATTTTTGTATGATGCCTACGATAAGTAAATGTGAGGTCTTTGGCAGATCATGGGTGTACTGAAAGGTGTACGCTTCCTGATAAGAAGCCTTAAGGCAAGAATACATATCCACCTTAATGGTGAAAGACAATGAGAAATTCAGATGATAAATACAAGTTTCAACAAGTAAAAGAAGCAAGATGAAGAAGAGTATGAGGCGCCCAATTAATGAAGGTTAACAGTGTTTACAATTCAGGCAGAGGAATATAAGCTTTTTGAGTTATATTCAACAGTAACAGAGGTATGTATAATTGGCCGTACCCATCTCAATTATGCCCTATGGGGGCTAACAGGTGTAGTTTAAGAAAAGGACGGAACATCAAGATCCGGCTGGGGTTAGAGTAACCCAAAATGGTGAATGGATTGTTTGTGTTAGTTGACATTTCCGAAGGGTATTACAAATGTGCCAATAGATCTTCTTGTGAGACACCCAGATGGTGCACTCTAGAATATTACGATTAGATGTGAATACTAGAAGAAGAAAAAATCAGAAGATAGGCATTGAAAGCCTGGATAGGATAAATATTACCTTTGTGTGACTCTCGTCCCTAGTAGAGCGAGGACGTTGAGCAACCCGAAGAGCCGATGAAAATGAAGCAAGGAGAGCTAAAAGCGAAAGAATATCGTGTTGAAGTTTTCACAAGAAAAGGGATATGCAGAAATATTAGCAGAGTAATGAGAAGAGAGATAAGGAAGAATTATGAATAAGGTGTGATACATGGATAACGACAGTAGGAAAAAAAAGAAGAAGAAATGACAGTATTACAGAGTCTAGTCAAGTGAATGAAGAGACGAGAGGTGACAGGCCTTAGGACAACAAAAGAGTATAGGCCGTGAAGTCATATCCTCATTTTAAGAAGTAAGTTCGTGACTCTAACGTGATTACCAATAGGAAAAGCTAGACCCCAGAATATTAGAGATCAGTATGGGCTGGTGAACAAGATAAAGTAAACATGAATAAGGGATTTTGGTGATTTGATAATGGTCGACATCATGAGAATTTCAGATTTCATGCCGGCAATAATAGAATGGACAACAGAAGAAAATTCATGAGAAATTCAGAAAATGGTCATTCAGGAAGACGCCTCCCTAAAGCAAGCAATGTGAGCAAAGTTAAGCATAAGCGACTATATGTGCCAGTTACACTAAATGTCACCATCGCGGGTGAGGAATTTTGTTATCCTTGGTACAAAAAGATTACCGCGAGTGAGTAACGGTCATTGATGATGTGAAAGGACGCCAAAGATGAAGGGGAAAAACATCTATAGGCAGGTTGTCATAGCTCCAAGTCTTAGTTCTCCCCTAAAGGGGAAATATGGAATGATAAAGGAAGAATGCGATAAAAATGAGAAAGGGATGAGATTGCACTTATCCAAATGTTACAGATATGCTATAATTCCAGGACGTTATGTAAGCACGAAGTCAAAAAAAAAAGGGAAGTAAGGGTTCCTGCCCGGGATGTTATTGATAGATAAGGAGCCAGCACGTGAGGTAAGTTAAGACAAGGAAATAACCCAAGAAAGATTACGCAGAATATGGATATGAGAATGGGCCGACGAGTAATTAGTAGTTGATTCAGGAACAACCTAGTCATGACTAGACAAGAAGTTACGGACAAATCAGCAGATCATGCAAGATGAATGTAGTAAACCCCAACATGGAGAATTCAGCCTCGCAGTAATGTCATTATAATACTTGAGATATATTCAAATAGGAGTCGGGGTAGTTAAAGGTACCGTATGAGTGTTACGGGGATAAAAGAAAGTGCCACTGGGAAGGCAATCAAAATGTGAGTTCAGAAGCAACCCTACAAGCACAAGGGCACGGAGGTAAGCAACTACGGATAATTATAGGCAAGAAAGGACATCAAAAGGTCCGTAATAAGCTCACAACTTTACGAAGGTCAAGGGTTCTCCCTAAGTACTACAACGAAAGACTAGCTGAGGAAATAAGAAAGAAGGCTTCAACTTAAGCACAACGACCTAAAGAGGAAATGGTCGTGTAACAACAGTCTCACAACAACATTATAAGCACTCCAAAGGAAAGTTCCTACCGTGACTAATGAACGGGAAGAAAAATTAAAAGTAATATTCGAGATCATATGAGTTGCACGAAAACTCTTGCATGTGTGGGCACTAAGATGAGCTAAGTATGGACGCAACAAGGGGGCAGAAAGACCAGGAAAAGTAATAGCTTACGTTAAAAGAAAGCTAAAATAGAACGAAAGAAATTATTCGATCAATGATCCAGAGTTGGTTACGTTATGAACGCACTTAAGGGTTCGGAGTTTTATACATGCAGCATATACAGTCGTAGAAGATTTTGGTATACGTTAAAAGAAAGAATTGAGCCCAGGTAATAAACGAAGGATTAAATTATTAAAGGATTGTATCATGCATATTCCTCAGCGCCCATGAAAGGATAAACAGAATAACTAATACCAGGAACCACAGATCGGAAGATAGCTTAAGCCGACGTAAAGGCCGACCAGAAGAAGGAGGAAACTAAAGAGTTACATCACTCAAGTAAATCAGGAGTTTGATTATTAGACCCAGAAAAATAGAAACATCGTGATCGAGAACATTGCAGGATCTCCCTTAAAATCATAGGTACGAGAGAGATAGTACAACAACCATAGTCTATAATGGCTCTATGATAAAGCCAGTTAAAAAAAAAGTAACAGCCTCATAAGAAGTCAGTATGAAGCTCCCACCGGAGTGTGGTACTATAATAGAGCTTCAAGTTGTGGTGTGAATCATACCTATGTGGAAGGGAGGTTATGAAAGAGATAGAAGATATGATGCGAGATTTTAAGTAAGTAAGGTAAAGGTGAACAACGTACGAGATACTCAAATGCAGAAAGTTATGAATAGTCTATACTTCGAATAGAAGGCTAGAAGCGCGGGGATCCAATAACCGGGAATGATAGCGGTATCGTCAGCGGCATGTCTTCCAGCCTATAGTTTCTAAGTACTGAGAAATCTAGTTAAGAGGGTAGAGAAGGGTTAGAGACGATGTGATGTCTCGCTTGAAATTCCAGAATAACATAAGGAAATCTATGGTGCAAGCAAGTTGAAGGAAAGTTGCGAGTAGTATAAATGGATATGTATAGGTCGCAAGCTAAAGTATGGTAGAGCGGCAAAGTTTTAAAAAAAAATATGAGTAAGGATAAGGAAAGGCAAATGAAAAGGTGACGAGAATGGATAAGTCCTCGGGATTAAGTCCATGAAAACAAGAGAGATAATGGTTTCTCTAAGTTATTGAAAGTTCAGTATAGCCTGAATGAACTCTAAGGAGTCTAAGATTAATAGCATTTAGAAAGAATGAAATGCTGACCTGGTAATAAAATAAGGGTGTAATTGTGACAGATAAAGGATGACGTTTGGGCATTCATTTGAATAATGAATTGAAAAGAAAAAAAAGGAGAGAAGAAGAGAAGGAGAAAAGATTTCACCGAAAGTGAATCACATTGAGACACTATGAAATACGATTATGGAAATCACTTCAAATATTCCTCAATGCAACGTAAGCCCTAGCGGCAATGTTTTACGCAAGAAGTTTCAAGTCTTCAAGTGGAGGATTGTAGATCAACATTGAGGTGAACCAACAATGGACAGATACAAGTTACAAAGTATGACATGAGATTACACCATCCTTCTTAAGACGAACGGTAATGAAGGAGCATTAAGGACTGAGATTTATACCTAAAGGATAGGCAACAAAAGTAACTGGAGTTTGGTAAGCATACCTCAGTAACGATAAATAGAAGTAAAAAATTATAGTATAGTATGACCCATGTAGATGCAGTAAAGCCATACGAATGAATAACCAGATCTATGAAATAAGATATGGCCATATTCACAAGTTCAACAAAGTATCGAGCGAAGAACTTCAGTACACCTATAGATGCCCAGAGATGCATCCTATTAAGCCTTGTATATGTTTACAAAGTAAGGCCTAGAGATTGACTAAAAGCTAAAAGGAAAAAAAGAAAGATGAATCGCATAAGGGCACTTACAAAGCCAGGGTCATACAGGCTGCATGACAGGAGGTAGCAGCAGTTGCAAGATTAGAAAGATTTCGACCACAAGTCATGATATGAGCAAGAAAACTAAAGAGGGGAACACCCTAGACTTTGGATTTATTCACAGAGCAACTGCTTAAATGGCAAGGAGAGTATTAAGGTATTCACAAGAGCTATAAGTTATGAAAGTGATAAGAACATCAGTCAACATTCGAGGACGAATGTTCCAAAGGGGGGAATGATGTTACACCCTGCAATATTACGATGTTGTTACGTCCTGCAGTATTATATTACGATGATGTTATGCCTTGCGGTATTACATTACGATGATGTTACGCCTTTCAATATTACATTACGGTGATGTTACGCTTCGCAGTATTAAGTTATGACGATATTGCACCCTGTAGTATTGTACGTTGAATTTGTCGTAAGGTAATTGATATCAGTCCAAGGAAAAGATTATATTAAGATTATAAGGATTATAAGTGATGAGTAAATTCGTGAATGTGAGAGGGGAAGCAAGTCGAAGAAAATGAATTTCGTTAAAATTTGGCATTTTGGGATAAAATACGGCCCGAGCTAAAATACCCGGTATTTATGGACTAGTAGCATACAAGGTACCACATGTCCATAATAGTAAGGTATGTGAAAAGTGAGCAATATTTTAAGTAAGTGAAATAATTCTTAGTTATACGGATAATTGGTTAATTACCGGGTAACGGGACATTACCTAGTTAACTAATAAGTGGATAAAATATTAATAAATTAACCCCCAAAACGTGGCATAAGGCCACCAATTAGGAAAATGACTCATATTCATTTATGAGTAGGTGACCACTTAATTCATTAGGTATAAGACACCCACCTTTATACTTTGAATAGGAAAACATTACCTGCACAAAAACGTTAGCCACTTAGTTCATTTGAGACAGAAAGACCTCACTTTTTATACTTTACATTTGATATAGAAAGACACTATCATTCTTGCAAAAGAAACATTAGCCATCTTCAACCAAAAATGCTTAAATCCAGAACGTAGAAAGCTTCAACAAACGTTTTCCAACCAAAAGCCCAACGAGAATTATTGGAAGCTTAACAACGTACAAATTTTGCGGTTCTAAAAGAGTACGGTGCAATCTTCAAGAATATTATATGGAGTTTTTCCTACTCTAGGTATGTTAAGGCTATCCCTTCTTTCTTTTGGCATGATCTATACGACTCAAACAAAACGAGCAAATGCACAAATTCCATAAATGACTCTATTCATAGAAGTATTAGAGATATCTATCTTCTTGAATTTTCATGTGTCATAATATTTTATCATCTGTTCATGGGTCTCAGAAAAATATGAAAGTTGAAAAGAGTTTACTTTATGATATTACTCAAAGGCAAAATGGTCTTATGACATTCCGAAAGATTTTATTAACGTACTTTTCATGCATTGCATTCATGTACATTAACCCATGACCATATGGCGTTATATACGCGTATATATATATGTATATATATGTATATGGGATATGAAAAAGGTTATGGCGTTATATACGCACCACCACCTGATCAGCTGGTATACGTTGATGATTTTGCCCACAGTGGCCGAGATGATATAATGGGATGTCCTCAGAGGCTGATGATGTTATGAAACATGTACCTATGCACGACATGACATTCATACGCATATGCATGACACTATAATTATTTCATGATTTACAAAGTTATCCAGACTTACAGGTGGAGTCATTTACTCTATATGTCCTCCATGTCTGTTATGTAGTTATTGATGTGCCTTACATACTCGGTACATTATTCGTACTGACGTCCCTTTTGCCTGGGGACGCTGCGCTTCATGCCCGCAGGTCCCGATAGACAGGTCGAGAGCCCTCCAAGTAGGCTATCAGCTCAGCGGAAGATGTTGGTGCGCTCCATTTTTTCGGAGTTGCTTGATTGGTTAGTATGATTTAGACGTGTATTGTTTGATATGGCGGAACTCTGTTCCGACCTTTATGAAAATTATGTATTCTACTTGTAGACAGATGTCATGTACGTAAAAGATTGTATGGCCTTGTCGGCTCATGTTCAGTACATGATTGGCTATTTTTGTCTTATAGGCCCGTACTTTATATGTATAAGTTTGTATTCCCTCATACTTTACTCCGGTTCATTTACCTATGATAGAATAATATGAAAGATACGTTACGTTGGTACTCGGTTGAGTAAGGTACTGGGTGCCCATCGCAGCCATCGGTTTGGGTCATGACAATACATCCATATGAATCAGTTCTAAAGGCTTTTCACTAACAGTATGACTAGTGGGAAACAACAACTTGCTTTGCTTAGCTAATGGGCAAATAGAACAGTCTTTATTGATGGCTACATCTAAAATTTTATCCTGTAGTAATGACATGTGCTTCATAGTGTTGATTGAAGCATGCCCCAGTCTTCGGTGCGAAAGACCACTATCTAGTATTTTTCCTTGCACTACTGCACTCTCCACTAGATCCTTCATACTGTTTTGATTGTTCCTTTGCCTCACAATGTATAGACCTCCTTTCTCTCTACCAATCCTCCCCACCTTGCCAGTGAAGAGGTCCTGAAAAATACAGAAATCAGGAAAAAAAGGGCAACACAAGAGAGACTTTTGGTCAGTTTGGATACAGATAATAGATTGTATCTGAAATCTGAAACATATTGTACATCTTTAGCCTTCACACTTTCAAGGAATTCAGCAATTCCTATGTGTGTTATATTTGACTTAGCTCCATTAGGTAAGTGAACTTCTTCTTTAGAATTCAATTCACTAACATCTGTTAAGGTATTAAGTGAAGCAGTAATATCCATTCAGTAGTGCCAAAGTCTGCCATAAAAGATGTGGCAATACCTGCCAAGTTGGCTTGAGGTGCAACAACATCCTTGTTTCCATTCAGCATCCCAAGGATCTGATTGTACTGCGCTTCTATGAAGAAGTATCCACCTTTTGCGAATTCACCAGCAGCCTCATGTTCCACTACCTGATACTTCTTGTCTACCATGGCCACATTATTCCCAGTTGCATTATTGACAACAAACTTCTTCTTTGTCTTAAAGTCAGCCGGGTAGCTAATCAACTTATAGCAATTCTCCTTTAAATGCCCCTTCATATTGCAATACTCACATTGCATATAAGGCTTCTTTCCTTTATATGATTATCCACGACCTACATGCATTTTGCCATGGGATCAACCTTCCCTGTCAAAGGTGAAAAAGGTTGTGACCTTTGACTCTCATCCTCTATAATCATAGCATATGCTTGATTCAAGCTGGGTTCTATTGTTTTGATTAGTATTTGCCTACGAGCCTTCTCATAAGATACATGTAGATCACTGAGAAATTAAATCAATCTTTGTTATTGCAAATGCTCAATGTAGTCCTTGACTTAGGGCAATCACAGCCACGGGAAGGAACAAGGGCATCATACTTTGCCCAAAGTTCCTTCAATTTTGTGAAATAGGTTGCTACTAAGTCAGTCCCCTGCGAAATTGATTGTAACTGGAAAATACGCACACGATTCACCTTATCAAAACGTTCCATCAGATCCTTCCAGACCACGCCTTGACTTGAGTCTCCACCACATCTATTTCCTGCCCGCTTGTAGCGGTTGGTTGTAAAATGAGCATTTGATGCGTACACAATTCCACTAAGCAGGTCCGACGATACAGTGTTCATGATCCAAGACAGGACAATTGCGCTACAGGTTTCCCAATCCTCATGCAATTTAGTCCTAAATTGATCCTTTCTACACGTACCAGTCACAAACCCTAGTTTTCGCTTAGCTTGGAGTGCGATTCGCATTGACCTTCGCCAAAGTCCATAATTCTCATATCCTGTTAATTTCACCAGGATTAAGATCAAACCAGGTGTATCAGAAGGATGAACGTACAGTGGATGTGTATGATCGATTTTTTCTTCGATTTCGTCATCATTCGCCATTATCGCAGAACAGAGAACTCTCGTAGTGAAGAAGAAATTGAAGGAGAGCTAAACACGAAATTGATTATTGAAAAGAAAAAACTCGCAACGAGCGTACGATTGATTCACCGCTCTGATACCATGTCAAATTTCTCACTGTATGAAGCTCTATCTCTCAGCTTATCCATGGAGTACAGAGAGGATATTTGAGAAGGAAGCTTGCTGTTGTATTGAATGTGTCGAAATACACTGTACAATGCTATTTATAATTAAAATCCTAACTTCCTAATAACCCACTAATTGACAGCTCACATCCAGCTGTCAACTGACCACTAACAACTTAACTAACTACTAACAACTTAATTGCTCAATTAGCTACTAAGCTGTATTAGACTAACTACGTATTCTCAATATTCTTGATCAAAATTGGCAGGAAAAAAATGATTATCTTATAGTGTACACTCATTGAATCTTCTTTATTCAAACAAACGGGCTTAAAATAGGAGTACCATTTTACATGACTATTTTCTTGATTCGAATATAATGTTAAAGTATAGCATGATTGTTTGGAGTATAATAATATATCTCGCAGTTGTGTAGAATCTTCTCAATCTTTGTCAAGTTTCCATATTTAATTCATTTAGATGGCCGTGCCTATTAGGTTAAGAAAACTAAAAAGGAATTATTGCTTAACTACATATAGGAATTAAAGATGCAGAGTGTAGAAATGTGTTTACCATTGACGTTGAACTTTCAACTTCTTCCGCTAGATTGGTTTACTACGGAAGAGTGATTGAAACTATAGTTTGTGGAAATGTTTAATATTTGGTTAATTCAAAGAAGATAGATCTCTAGTCTATTGTTAATATCAATTTTCAGAGAAAAACTTTATGGTCAACTTTACAAAAAGACAAGAGTCTCCAAGTCATTCTTATTTTAATTTTTAATCAGTTGCAGAGCGTTTGGACACAAATTATATATGTTACGTGCAAATATTAATTTGGTGCAAATCAAGGTTGAAAAACTTGTTTTAGGAGCATTTTTAGTGAACTCGGGGATTTTTCATTATTTCACTAATAAAATTAATACATTTTTTTTCAAGTGAAATTCATGTTCAAATTCATATTATTTTTTTCAACTTCAATCAAATTTTGCTCAAACAAATATATTCTAATGGTGCGTGCACCTTGGCATCTCACATATAATGTGTGTGCGTTCAATTTTTACAATCCATCATCTATCTTCCTTCCACTTCACTAATCCCTCAATGTAATAGAAATAGGAGTATTTTTTAAGCAGGAAAGTTTTACTTTAGTTATGTACTATGTACACGTACAACCACAAAATACCCCCTCTTGCCCAAAAGCTATAAATAAGAATAAACACAATAGACGCCTTTATTTTGTAACCCTCGCGTAAGGCTGAATTTTCCTTCACTTCTTGCATTACTTGACCGAGAAATGCAAGTATGCAACGTTATTGGTCTATCTGAGGTTTGAGCCAGCAGATAAAACAACCCCCCCCCTCCCCTCCCCTCCCCCAAAATACCCCCTCCCTACACCCTCCCCTAGAAAAAAGCAATGGCGTATATCTTTGTTACAGCAAACAATTTCAAATCCCAAACAGCATGAGAAGTGTCAAGTGTGTATACTTCCATAACTCTGGCTCCTACTTCATGCTTTTCTTCCCTATTCAACTCACTCTCCCCTTTTAATTAGTATCGAGAATTCAAAATCATGTTTGTTTGTACGTCCTTATCTCAACCTCCTCTTTAACTCATCAGATCAGACTCTCTCTATATGCTCACGGATTCTGTATGAAAGTTGTAATCTTTTGATAACCAAATCTTGAGTAATTGTGAATTAAGACGTGAAAATTGGTTTCTTGAATTTGGGTGTTTGATAAATAAAAGAAAGACTATGGTAATGGAAATTGTGGTCTCCGTAGTGTTGCTGTTGGTGGGCATAGCTGTTTTGGTATTCATTCATGTTTGTATTGTTGGAAGAGCATTCAGGAGCAGAAATGGTATAACCGGTGTCATTTTTAATCCAAGAAATGTGAACAAAAGTATGTCACAAGATGATATAAAGAAGCTGCCTTGTTTTGATTACAAAGTGGAAATAAAAGGGAGTAGTAGCCCTGTGGATTGTGCTGTGTGTTTAGAGAATTTTAAAGTTGGTGAAAAGTGTAGGATTTTACCAAAGTGTAACCATAGTTTTCATGCTCAATGCATTGATTCATGGCTACAGAAAACAGCTGCTTGTCCAATTTGCAGAGCCTGTGCTAAATCGCCATTGAAAACAGAGGAAGAAAGCAACAATTCTAGTGAAGTTGGAATTGAAATGACTTAAAGGTAACAATTGTTTATTCTGTCTTTTTTATTCTTGGGAGTGGTTAGTAGTTTGAAATTTGATTCCTTGCTTCTGTTGGAGGAGAGAGAGCTAAATACGTGGCTAATTTAAATCATAAATTGTGGGGGAAAAGAAAAGGATGAGTAGTTTATTTCATATATTTATTGCACTTGATGACTCCTTTCCATAGCCATGTATTTTTTTTTTTATTTCTTCCTGCAATTGTAAGCTTTGTTCTATTGTAATTAATGCTATAATGCTGTCAAATATACAATTGCTCATGTTCTTCTTCTTCTACCTTTTAAAGTTGAATTTACGGAGGAGGAAACAAAAAGAGAGGGCCCAGAGGAGAAAAGGTTAGGAAAATATTGAAAAAATGACATTGTATTGTTAGGATCGAAAAAAATCAGGTGTCTTGCGAAAGCTAGTAACGCAAATTTTGAACGACGAAAAATCAGATAACAAAAGAGAAATCTACCAAAAGAGACACACACATTTAACGTGGTTCGGTCAATTGACCTACGTCCATGGTGGCGATGAGCAATTCACTATATAAAAGTGAGTACAAAATATTGAGAGAACAACCTCACGAAGAGGCAAACACAAGTGACACACTAACACTTGTCCCGTAAAGTTCTCCCACTAAACACGACACTCAAGCCCCCTATGGCTACATTGTGGATGCTACTGGATGAGAAGGAAGGATCCTCTATTTATAGAAGCCCAGACCTTTTCCTACAAGAAAAGTGACTAGCCAAATATGGAATAATTATATTTTCCTTCTAGGAAAAGAAAAACCTAATTATGGTAAATATATTGTCCTTTCTTTCATGAGATAGGAAAACCAATTATGATAAAAAAATTTAGACAAACACCTAACATACAATTGCTCGTGTTCTTCTTCTTCTATCTTTTAAAGTTGAATTTATGGAGGAGGAAACAAAAAGAGAGGGCCCAGAGGAGAAACGGTTAGGAAAATATTGAAAAAATGACAATGTATAGCCGCTCTCAAAATAATAGTCGAAAAAATATATATTTTCTGTATGTATATATATCCTGTGTATTATATACAAAAATTATACAATTTTTATATGCTTTTTCGACTATAGCTTTTGGCGGGGCTAAAAGTGATAAATAGCCCGAAAATATTCGCTAGGCGGCTAGGCCCAGCAAATACATGGTACGTGTCTCACTTTGTGACTCACACAAGTATGATTAGTCATGTGAGGCTATTAGTTATTTGACAAATGACAATTGCGGTTCCACACTTTCCATCCCTCCTCCTTCCATCACTCCTACATTTCCTCTCATTTCCTGATTCTCTCATCTTCTCTAAGATATTTTATTTCTCACCATCTCTTCTATGTTTTCTTTAACTTTTTTCATATATTTATAATCATAAAGAAAGTTATAAGAAAAGTGTTTGAAAATGATTTGGATTTTGAATCTTTGAATTCTCTACGAAGATAGCCTATAAAGGAAATAGCTAAGAGTCTTTTTATATTTTTCAATATCTGAAAAGCTTGAGAAAGTTAAGGAAAAATAATGTAAAATAAAAGAGAAATACCAAAAGCATTTATAAGAAAACCAAGGAGAACAATAATTTTCTCCTTTAGAAGTCTTCTAGAAAAAGGATAAAAAAAATTCCTCATTTTTTTGAATAGTCTAAGAAGATTACAAATGAAACTTTTTGACTTTTTCACTTTTTAGAACTATACTTGAGAGAATTTTTTTATCGTTTTTCTAAATGAAAAAAGTGAAAGAAGCCTCAATTTTTATTTTTTTAAGAATTTGAAGTTTTTAAAAATGGCCTAGAAGAAATAAAGTGATAACTGCAACAAAACCTAGAAGACAAAATAATTGCGATTTTGGGTGAATAAGGGAATAAAATACATCTAAGATATAAACTGAAATTCACAAATTTATGAATTATGAATATCTTGCATTTTCACAAAGAAAATGAAACTCATAAATTAGAGAGAGAATTATGAAAAAAAAAAAAAGGGGGAGGAGCCTAGGTGGAAAGCGGGGTCCACAGTTGCCAATTGTTTAATAGTTAGTAGCTTCACATGACTAGTCATACTTGTGCGAGTCACAAAGTAAAATTTCTCTCTCTTTTGTATATACTTTATTACTAGTTATATTTAATTAATGTATTTACCCTAAATTTCTGACTTAAACATGATAATGGGCGCAGGTTGGTGCATATCCCTAGTCCTATTAGTTTTGTCAAAGATGAAATCGATTAAAATATTGGGACTAATACGCCAAGTTATTATCAGATTTTTAGGTGGTTGGATGGGGAGCTGGGCGTTGGGAGCTAAATATCTATCATCTAATCATAGTTTTTGTTGATCTTACAACGGGGCCTCAATTATCATAACTTTCGGTTTAAGTGTGTCTAACAGTCTAACAGTAGACAATAATTATTACTTGGAATAATAAGTATACTTAATTTCAGATCAGTTTTTTTTATGTATTTACACTGCGCGTGTGTTTCTTTTATCTGTTTTTCTTTTTTCTTTTAGAAAAACCTTCAGTTAATTACCCCCCCAAAAAAAAAAACAGTTGTTATGTCCCTAGATAATACATGGAAATGTATGCTTCAAATAAGTATTTAAGTTATATACGCCAATATTGTAAGGCTTTTTACACCGTCAACTAAATTTAATCAGTAATAGCAGGTCATTACGTCATTTTAATGTTAGATATTAATAGCCTGTGTGGTCGAACTTTTTTTTTGGTCAAAAGTGTTTTTTTCGGTCAAAAACATTTTTGGCTAAAAATTGAGATGTTTGGCCAAGCTTTTGGAAGGGAAAAAAAAGGAATAGTTACCTCCTATAGCAAAGGTTGATACCTTATTTATTTTCAATAAATACCCTTTTAAAAAATTATATTCCATAGCTACCTTTTAATTTTTTATAGCCAAATATCTATTTATGGTTACCTCCTACCCTTAAGCCATAAAATAAGCTTTGTATTATTTCTCTCTCCACTCAAATTTCTCCTGTCCCTAACCAAAACCTTCACCCGAGGACCCCTAAAAAAGCTGCCCACCCACAATCTTCACCCACCAGCAGCCTCATCTCGTTCTCATTCTCTTCAATGGAGGATAGATCTCCTCCTTCTTGAGAGAGCAACAATTGTCCTTCCCATTCCCCTTCTCCAAGAACGCCCAGCACTCCACCCCTCACAAACCTGATCATCCGCCCACCTTCCTGAGAGAGGATCATCATTCTTGAATTCCAAAAAGAAAGCTGATAGCAGCCGACTCCATTAACAACCTCCAGCCACCCAAAGAAAATGGAACGAACAGCAGCTGCAAAAAAGAGGAACGAAGACGACGGAGTTTCGGGGCTAAGCAACTTGAATTTTCTGTTAATATATTTCAATGTATTTCAATGTATCTCACTGTATTTCCATCTATTTCATTGTATACATTGTCTTTTTTTTCCCATTATTTTTCAATGTATCTCGTTGCATTCCATGTATTTCATTGTATTCACTTGTCTCGTTGTATTCCATGAATGTATTCATATATTTTTTTAATTAATATAATTTATGTATTCAGATGTATTTTATAATTTCTCTAAAGATTGCTATGTTTTTGGGGTGTTTTTCGGTTGAGAATCTTTTTTATAACTGAAAATACAAAATTTGTGTGTTATAATTGAGTTTGTTGAGTTATATTAGGAGTCTATTATGTTAATTGATTCACTTTCTGTTTAAAAATAGAGTAATCCCCTATTTCACGCCGTGAATACAGTCGAATACAATAATATGTCCAGCTGTAATCCCATGTTTCACGCTATGAATACTGTCGAATACACTCGGATACAAAAATCTGTCTAGCTGTAATCTCCCGTTTCACGCCTAGAAATGCTACTATATTCATGAATACAGTAGCTTAAATATATCGAATACACTCTAAAATCTGAAAACATAGCTATAGGAAGTAATATAGTAAATGGTAGCTACAACTAGCTAATAACCACTAAAACATAGTGGTTTCTGAAAGTTTCTAAAATAAAAGTGCTTTTGAGGAGAAGCAGAAGCAGTTTTGAAGAAGCAGAAAAAAGTAGCTTCTCTCCAAAAGCACTTTTCTGAGAAGCACTTTTGAGAAAAATACACTTAGAAGCAGTTTTCAAAAGCTTGGTCAAACACTAATTACTGCTCAAAAGTGCTTTTCAAATTAATTAGCCAATCACAAATTACTTCTCACCAAATTTTTAAAAAGTACTTTTGAGAAAAAACACTTTCCAAAATAAGCTGATTTTAGAAGCTTGACCAAACGGGCTATAAGCTTAATATAAAAAGAATTAGGTATTCTATAGATTAATTTAATCTAACGGTGTGAAAAAATTGCGCTACACTCAATAAATAATTAATCTGTACATCTCAAGTAATTACATATCAAAAGTGAACAATTAGCTTTTCTTTGGTCATTAGAAATGATATTAGGGCAAGGAGATCACGATTTTTACTGTAGAAATACACACGTGACTAATATTTTTGTACAGCTGTATTAGCTTTGATTAGGGGTGTTAGAGGTTAGTTGTAGAAGTAGAAGTCTACATAGGGGCTTATGTATTTTTTTAACCTTTTTTCAGAAAAGCGGTTATAATCGACTTTCCCTCTACTGTGTCTTCTTCTTCGATTTTTCATGTGAGCTTCTTCCACTCGTTAATGGTGGAATTCAACATGGTATCAGAGCTCGAGTAGATCAATCGAAGTTAGAGATTACTGGTCAATTCAAAACTCTGAAAGCATCAGCAGAAAATTCGAAACAATTTTCTGAAGAACAGCTATGGCGAATTTGGACATCGATAATCCTCGTCATCCTCTGTACTTGCAATCTTCCGATAATCCTAGCAATGTCATTGTATCGATACAACTCAAAGGAACTGAAAACTACTCAGTTTGGAGCAAGGCGATGGTGATTGCGTTGCGAGCAAAACGCAAGCTAGGGTTCATCGATGGGAGCTGTACAAAAGCTCAATTTACAGCAGATCTGGAAGAGGAGTGGGAATGAGTGAATGCTACTGTACTGACGTGGATCATTAATACAGTTTCACCAGATTTGGTGAATGGAATAGTGTATGCTAGCGATGCTCATGAGGTATGGGTAGATCTGCAGGATCGATTTGACAAGGTCAAGGGATCGAGGATCTACAACCTTCAACGTGAGATAGCTACCATCTCTTAAGGCACCTCTAGTATCTCAGTATATCATTCTAGGTTGAAATTACTCTGGGATGAATATAACTCTATGATACCTTCACTTCCTGTTACGGCCGGTACTAAGGATTTCATCGAACACTTGGAACAGCAAAAACTTTTTCAGTTCTTAATGGGCCTAAATGAATCTTATAATGCAATTAGAAGTCAGATACTACTTCAATCTCCATTACCCTCTGTTATTCGTGCTTATGCAATGGTAATAAATAAGGAGAATCAAAGGAGAGTGTTTGAAACTGGTTCACATGTTAATGTGACAAGTGAGGTGAATCATTCAACAGCCCTTATGAGTTCTAAGGATAATCAGCCAAAATTTAGGAGGTTTAATAATTTGTATTGTGAATACTGTCGAAAAAAAGGACATACAAGGGAAACTTGTTACAAATTGGTTGGGTATCCCCCTGGTTTTAAAGGAAAGAGATAGCAACAATATAGGCAAGCTAATGTGGTTGTGAGTGATGACAGTTCTGGTAAAAGTGCTGCTGGAAATGAGGATAATGTTGGGATGAGCCAAGGGATGCTGAACTTCTTTACAGATGAACAATATAATCAGATCATGAAGATGATCAATAAGGATAAGTCAGAAGAGCATGCAACAAACATGGCAGGTAATGCTAATTCACAACCATTAGAGACTATAGGTGATTTTTGGATTATAGATAGTGGTGCTACTGATCATATGGCATCAAACAGTGAAATGCTGAAAACTATGGTTGGTCAACCTGACCCCAGGGGAGTAAACTTACAAAATGGTAAGACTGTGCCTGTCATCTGTAAAAGGAAGCTACAATCTTACAGATCATGATGAGATACATGATGTATTATGTGTGCCTGATTTCAAGTACAACTTGTTGTCTGTGTCAAAATTAACTAAAGAGCTGCAGTGCTCAGTTAATTTTTGCCCAACATTTTGTGTCTTTCAGGACCTATACACTGGGAGAGTGAAGGGTATTGGTAAGGAGAAAGGTGGCCTCTATATCCTAATTCCAAAAGGATCCAACATAAATAGAATGGCACAAAGAGTCAGTAGCTGTTTGGTAGAGGGAATGCAAGTAGATTTCACTACTTGGCATAAGAGACTTGGGCATGTGCCGGTTAGAGTCATGAAGCAATTAGATTTCCTTAAAAATAAGAAGTTTTCTGATTGTGAACTCAATAATTCTACTGTATGTCCTTTAGCTAGGCAAACAAGGAAGCCATTTCCTTTGAGTAGCAACAGAGCTGAAGACATTTTTCATTTGATTCATGTGGATATTTGGGGTCCATATAAAGTGCCTACGTATAATGGAAATAGATATTTTCTGACTCTTGTTGATGATCATTCTAAGATGATTTGGATTTTTCTAATGAAGTTGAAAAGTGACACTGTTGTTGTGTTAAAATCCTTCCTTAAAATGGTACATACACAGTTTGGCAAAACTGTGGAAGTGTTGAGAACTGATAATGGTGCAGAGTTCTTTAGTCATGAATGCAGGGATTATTTGACAGATAATGGCATCCTGCATCAAAGCAGTTGTCCACATACTCCATAGCAAAATGGAGTAGTGAAGAGAAGGCACAGACATGTCTTGGAGGTGGCAAGAGCCCTAAGATTTAAGGGCTCTATTCCTTTGCAATTCTGGGGAGACTGTGTGTTAGATGCAGTGTATCTAATCAATCGATTCCCTTCTTCAATTTTAGCAGGGAAGTCTCCATATGAGATCTTTCACAAGAAACCACCCAACATGGCACACTTAAGGACTATTGGGTGTTTGTGTTTTGCCACAGTAACTGAGAGGGTTGATAAGTTCTCTCCTAGAGCTATTACTACAGTTCATATGGGATATTCAGTGTCCCAAAAGGGTTACAAGCTGTATGACCTGAGGCAAAGAAAGTTCTTTGTCAGTAGAGATGTTACATTCAAGGAGGATGTCTTTCTTTTTCAACTGGGAAAAGATGATGCACAACAAGCCCCTATGTTCTTAGAGCTAAAGTCAAGAGAAGAAGGCCATTCCCTGCACCAACAACAAACTCATACACCAGAAGAGGAGCATGAAAATGTTAATCAGGACTTTGTGCATGACCATGACTTGGTACAACATGAAAATGGTCAAGACCCTGCTAAGCAGGCACCAGTTGCTGAAGCTGGTCATCGTGAGCAGATGCCAACTACAGAGGTCACAGAGAATGTTCAAGTTTCACAACTCAGAAGATCCAGTAGAGGTTCCAAACCACCTATTTGGATGAAAGACTATGTTTGTCCACTCAATGGAGCATCTTCATCCACTTGCATGTATCCAATATCCAATTACCTGAGCTATAGTGCTTTATCAACCACTTATCAATCCTATTTGACAGCAACCTTACAGGAAACAGAACCTGCATCATACACAGAAGCCATGAAGGACCCAAGATGGGTTGAAGCAATGAGGCGGAAGTGGATGGTTTGGTTATGAACAAAACTTGGGAGATAGTGGATATTCCTAAAGGTAAAGTACCTATTAGATGCAGATGGGTATACAAAGTCAAATACAGATCTAATGGAGATATTGAGAGATTTAAAGCTAGGCTTGTTCCCAAAAGAAACAACTAACAAGAAGGGATAGACTATCATGAGTCTTTTTCTCCAGTAGTTAAGATGGTTACAGTGAGAGCTGTTATTGCACTGGCTGCTATGCATCAATGGCCACTTTTTCAAATGGATGTCTACAATGCTTTCCTTCAAGGTGACCTTGAAGAAGAAGTCTATATGCAGTTACCACCTGGTGTTAGCAGCCAAGGGGGAATTCTAAGGGCTGCAGATTGCTCAAATCCCTTTATGGATTAAGCAAGCTTCAAGACAATGGAACTTGAAGCTCACAGAATCTCTCTTACAAGCAGGTTTCACTCAGAGCAAACATGATCAATCCTTGTTCATCAAGGAAGAAAACGGACAACAGGTCATTATACTAGTATATGTTGATGACCTTCTTATCACTGGGAGTGACATCACATTGATTCAAGAAGCAAAGCATAAACAACACATGGCTTTCAAGATCAAGGACTTGGGAAATTTGAAGTATTTTCTAGGCATTGAGGTATGCAGGTCTGGAAAGGGAATTCTTTTATGTCAGAGAAAATATGCTCTAGAGCTTATAGCTGAAATGGGAGTATCTGGTGCTAAACCTATCATTACACCAATGGAGCAGAATAAGAGGCTCACTACTGTTGAGTATGATGGATATTGCCATTTGGGTGATGATCCAACACTAACAGATGTGAGGGGTTATCAGAGGTTGATTGGGAAGCTCTTATATCTGACCTTGACAAGACCTGACATTGCTTATAGTGTGCAAACTTTGAGTCAATTCATGTAAGCTCCCAAACAGTCTCACTTGGAAGCAGCATACAGAGTAGTAAAATATGTGAAGAATGAACCTGGCCTGGGGATTCTTATGAATTTAATTGGGAGCATGACTCTTAATGCGTATTGTGATGCAGACTGGGCAAGCTGTCCCAACTCAAGAAAGTCAGTTACTGGATATCTTGTTAAGTTTTGTGGTTCATTGATCTCTTGGAAATCTAAGAAGCAGACCACAGTGGCAAGAAGTTCAGCAGAATCTGAGTATAGAAGTATGGCATTGACTGTCTGTGAGTTGATTTGGCTAGTAGGAATGTTCAAAGAGCTGGGAGTAGAGACCTCAACTCCAATTCAGCTCCACACGGATAGTAAAGCAGCCATGCAAATAGCCAACAATCCAGTTTTTCATGAAAGGACCCAACATATAGAGATAGATTGCCATTTCATAAGGGAAAAGATGTAGCAAGGGCTGATATGTCCTACATATGTGGCAACAGAAGAACAAGAAGCTGATTTGCTCACTAAGGGACTGGGAACTGCTCAACATTATCATTTGATGTCCAAGCTAGGTGTTTTAAATATTTTTTCTACACCTAGCTTGAAGGGGGGTGTAGAAATACACACGTGACTAATATTTTTGTACAGCTGTATTAGCTTTGATTAGGGGTGTTAGAAGCTAGTTGTAGAAGTAGAAGTTTATATATATGTGTGTGGGGGCTTATGTATTTTTTTTAACCTTTTTTCAGAAAAGCGGTTACAACCGACTTTCCCTCTACTGTGTCTTCTTCTTCTTCGATTTTTCATGTGAGCTTCTTTCACTCGTTAATGGTGGAATTCAACATTTACCTGCTCGAATTTGGAATTCCCAGATTTCCAATGCTCTGTCAATACCTTTTCTAAATAATCAGATCAATTCTTTTTCCAAAAATTTACAGGTAAGGTCTGTTTTATTTTGTGGACTCTATGTCTTGTGGGAGTTTGATAATTTCTGTAGTGTTTACTATCGGGATATATATTTAATTTTAAAAGCTGAGGACATTTATGTGAAGTTGTAGTTGTTGTCACAAATATAATTATTTTTAGCTGACCAGCCAAATGTTTAACTTGCCAAAAGAAGGAAAAACTACAATAAGGCCGTTGCAAAAAATAGTAGGAATTTTTACCTCCTATAGCAAAGGTTGATACCTTATTTATTTTAAATAAATACCCTTTTAACATATTATATTCCATAACTACCTTTTGATTTTTATAGCCAAATATCTATTTATGGTCACCTCCTACCCTTAAGCCTAAAATACGCTTTTGTATTATTTTTCTCTCTCATTCTTCCAGATTTTTCTCCACCCTCTCTCTCTCAACTCCATTCTTTCTCCATGAAATTTTCTCTTGTTTTAACGAATCAGATCTCATAGGTACTACAAGTTGACATTGATCCTGAGGATGCAAAAATCGAACCAATGTCTAGGGACGAAACCAATAAATTTGGTCTATTTTCTTGGGAATTCGTCCGTCGCCATGGGCTGCACCTATTCGGCACAACTCCCACATGGTTATTGTTGGACATTGCTTTCTATACCCAGAATCTATTCCAGAAAGATGTGTTCAACACAATTGGATGGATACCAGTAGCCAAAACCATGAATGCAGTTCAAGAAGTTTACAAGATTGGAAGAGCACAAACCTTGATTGCATTACTTAGTACAGTGCCAGGGTACCGGTTCACCGTGGCGTTCATCGATGTAGTTGGAAGGTTCGCAATCCATTTGATCGATATACTTCGGAAATCAGATTCGCAGAAGAAATACTTCTGTTAATATATTTCAATGTATCTCGCTGTATTTCATTGTATTCATTGTCTTTTTTTCCATTGTATTTCAATGTATCTCGCTGTATTCTATGTATTTCATTGTATTCACTGTCTCGCTATATTTCATGAATGTATTCATATATTTTTTTTAATTAATATAATTTATGTATTCAGATGTATTATATAATTTTTCTGAAGATTGATATATTTTTGGGGTGTTTTTCGGTTGAGAATCTTTTTTTATAACTGAAAATACAAAATTTGTGTGTCATAATGGAGTTTGTTGAGTTATATTAGGAGTCTATTATGTTAATTGATTCACTTTCCGTTTAAAAAGAGTTTAATCCTCCGTTTCATGCAGTGAATACAGTCGAATACAATAATCTGTCCAGCTGTAATCCCATGATTGACGCCATGAATACAGTCGAATACACGCGAATACAAAATTTGTCTAGCTGTAATCCCCTGTTTCACGCCTAGAAATTCTACTGTATTCATGAATACAGTAGCTTAAATACATCGAATACACTCTAAAAAATCTGAAAACATAGGTATAGGAAGTAATATAGTAAATGATAGCTACAACTAGCTAATAACCACTAAAACATAGTGGTTTCTGAAAGTTTCTCAAAATAGTATGCGATGACTAGCCAAATGTGTAACTTGCACAAAAAAACATCTGGGAAGCTGCTACAAATAGCCCACAAGAGTTTTGGACCTTGTATTCAGCCCATTCTAGGCCCTTCAGAGAAATTAGCCCACCTCAAAGTTCCTTTGCAGAAAACTGACCATTTACGCAAATAACCGTCCAAATTCAAAATTTACATTTTCTAGCCCGTATACACTGAATTATACATATTTATTATACATATATTATACAGCCTCCGACTATTTTAGTTTAAACGATTAGGTGAGCGGCTATTTGGGTTAATTCTTGAAGAGTAAATCAGCTAAACTGAAAATGAAATCGGCCCAAGTAAAATAAGGGGATAGCTCCGTTTTTCAATAGATGATGGTCATTAAAGCTCCATAGAATCATGCTACCAAGGCAACAAGTGTTTTTACATAGGCTTTATTATTGAGATTTTTTCTTTCCTATACCATATATGAAACCTTATTACCAAAAATGTGCATAGTTTCTAATTTACCCGCCCTGTTCATATTTTTTCTAAAGTTATTATACCGATCATTAACTACTAATTAATAGTAGCTGAATCTTCCTAATTTGTCGAGCTAAAATTGAGGAACAGAATATTCTAAAAATATTTGGCGTAAATCAAATCAAATCATATTCTTCCAGATATTCCTATTTAGGCGCGCTACAATTATGGAAGTAAATATTCTTCAAGATATTTTCCACCATTGATAGCCATTAAAAAGCTTGAAAGCTTTGAAATCAAATTTTGGTTTTCAAAAATCATTATTTGTTTGGATTGGGTGTTGTTGAAAATAATCGGGAATATGGTTTAGAGTTTATATCTCAATTTTGAGGGGTTTTGGTGAAGATTAGACTTGGTTTTGACTGAAATTAAGATTGAAACTCGAAGAAGAAGAAGAAGAAGACTTATTGCAGAAATTGTAGATAAATTATAGATAAATTGTAGATTATTTGTATTCTGATTGCAGATGCTTTATTTTCTGTTTTCACAAATAAAAAACGGCTAAAACTTCTACAAATCTTCTGAAAAAATGTAATTATGTCAAAAATCACAATTATGCTATAATTGGATGGGAATTGGGATATAAAAATTCAATGTACCCAGTTTGTAGGTATTTTGTAGATAAATTGCAGATTATTTGTATTCTAATTGTAGGTGCTTTGTTTTCTATTTTCACAAATAAAAAACGACTAAAACTTCTACAAATCTTCTGCAAAAAACGCAATTATGTCACAAAAGCCAATTATGCTACAATTGAAATGAGAATTGGGATATTAAAATTCAATGTATCCAGTTTGTAGATATTTTATAGATAAATTGTAGATTATTTGTATTCTGATTGTAGATGCATTGTTTTCTGTTTTCACAAATCCAAAACGACTAAAACTTCTACAAAATCTTCTGCAAAAAACAGTCTACAATTTATCTACAATTTATCTATAATTTATCTACAATTTCTGCAATATGTCTTCTTCTTCTTCTTCTTCTTCTTCTTCTTCTTCTTCTTCTTCTTCTTCTTCTTCTTCTTCTTCTTCGAGTTTCAATCTGAATTTCAGTCAAAACCAGAATTTCAGTCAAAACCAAGTCTAATCTTCACCAAAACCCCTCAAAATTGAGATATAAACTCCAAAACATATTCCCAATTATTTTCAACAACACCCAATCAAAATAAATAATGATTTTTGAAAACCCAAATTTGAATTCAAAGCTTCAAAGCTTTTTAATGGCTGTCAATGGTGGAATTGCTGCTCTCTTGTCTCTTTGAAGGTTTGTTCTTCTTCATTGAGAAAATTTAAAGCTGAAGGTAAATGTGTGTATGAACTTTGAAGACTTGACTTCAATTTTGATGAACTTTGTTGTTCTTCATTGATGAACTTCAACTGGAGTAAAATGGGGAACCAACTTTGTTGAAGGGTTTCTTCAATTTTCTGTGAATTTAGAGGGAGAATTTGGTTTTAGAAGATGGAAAATGGTAAAAAGAACGTGGGTATGGGTAAAACGTGGGTGGGACTGAGGGGTTAGGAGAGAGAAACATGCAATTCCTTTAATTAAGGAGTACAAAACGTACATTTAATTATACCCTTAATTAATTATGGTACAGAATTGGTAATTTGGTATACTAAGTGTAATTAAGTCAAACCTTAAACATTGAGGGTAATAAGGTGTCACGACCCAATTCCCCAAACCTGGTCGTGATGGCGCCTCTCGTGAAGACAAGGCCAGCTAACAGAACAACAACGCCTCTTTTAACAGTTACTTAGCATGAATAAGTCTGAATCATAGATAATAAAAAAAATCATATTGCGGAATAAACGTGATAAAACAGGAAATCCCATCCCGACTCAGCCTGAAATCGGGGTGTCACAAGTCACGAGCATCTAGAAGGATTTTTGATACAACTACAAATCATGTAATACATAGAATAAAAATCTGGAATTAAAAGAAAGAAGTTCGGTGTCGCGAACGCTGGCGGTCACCTTGCTCAACTACGATAGCCAATCCTCAACCAGCTTAAACCCGCTACCGGGTAAACCAATACCTGCATCTGCACGCAATGTGCAGGGAGTAAAGTGAGTACTCCAACTCAGTGAGTAATAAAGGTAAATAATAACTGCGCAGCAAGAAACCACGTAAAGCAAGACATCATGCTATATAGAACAGTGTAACCCTTTGAGAAAAATAGTGAAACCGTGAAAATCTTTAGAAATATCTGGACTCAGTTTAAAACCTCTTTTGAAAATATCTCTTTCCAACAGTTAAGCAAATGAATGTGAAACAGATAGTGCAAGTCAGCACAAAAGTCAGCCCCTCGGGCACAGCACTCCATTAACAAATAACACCAGGGTATCAGGTAAGCAGTGCAAGAAGTATCATAGAAGCTAATGAAATGCGAGTGTTGGAATGTCATGACAAATAATACAAATAGGAACAAATGCATGAGTGCAATGCAATGCATATGACGGTACACACCGGTACCCACTGCGGCGTGCAGCCCGAGCCATCCATATATTTAACGTCGACGGCGCTCATTGGGGGTGTGTACAGACTCCGGAGGGGCTCCTACAGCCCAAGCGCAAATAATCAAGCCATCTCGTGGCACCAACCAGGCCCTCGACCTCAATATCAATACAATACCGCTGCGGCGCGCAGGCCGAGCCATCCATATATCCAGAAATCACTATAACACTGCTGCGGCGCGCAGCCCGATCCATGCTCAGTCCAGAAATGCACATAAGCCACTTGGGAAATATCAAAATAATGGTTCTCAACTCAAAACGTCAATAAAATATTGTTTAAATTTTCAAATCATAGAAAAATGGCTGAGTTTGCAAACAGTATTAAAAGCCTGGACCGAGATCAAATAATATGCAAAGTAATGCGAAAACAGTGATATCAATCCCTGAAGGATTCACATAGTTGGCACGAAGCCCAAACATGGCAATCAGCCCAAATTATGATGATAACAAGTAGTTTCAGTCAAATACGTAGTAATTTCATCAATCGGGACGGACCAAGTCACAATCCCCAACGGTGCTCTACCCCATGCTCGCTATCCGGCGTGCAAGTCACCTCAATACAGCACTATGATGTGCAAATCCGGGGTTTCAAACCCTCAGGATATCATTTACAATCATTACTCACCTTGAACCGGTGAAATCTCTAGCTCGCGACGCCTTTGCCCCTCAAATCGGCCTCTACGTGCGTCGAATCTAACCAAAATCTGAGCGAATGCATCACAATATGCTAAGGGAACAATACCCAATCGAAAACAATCGAAAAATAGCAAAGATCTCGAAACTAGCAAAACTCAAGCCCCGGGCCCACTTCTCAAAAAATTACAAAATTCACATCATCGGATTCCTTATCTCGTCACGAGTCTAACCATACAAAAATTATCCAATTCCCATAAGATTTCGACCCTCAAATCCATGATTCTATCCAAGAGGGTTTTCTATACTTTCCAACGAAATTCGCGGATTAAACACCAAAACTAGTGATAGATTCAAGTTATACAACCAAAATTGAGATAAGAATACTTACCCCGTTGTTCTCTCCAAAAATCTCCCGAAAAATCACCTTATCCGAGCTCCAAATCGTCAAAAATGGCAAATGGGACGAAGTTTGGACTTTATTCTGCTGCCCAGGGATTTNCGGACCTCCACGCGCGTCAAATCTATCTAAAATCAGAGCGAATACATCACAATATGCTAAGGGAACAATACCTAATCGAAAACAATCGAAAAATAGCAAAAATCTCGAAACTAACAAAACCCAAGCCCCGGGCCCACTTCTCGAAAAATTATAAAATTCACATCAATGGATTCCTCATCTTGCCACGAGTTCATACATACCAAGAACTCCCAAATCCGACCTCAAATGGCCCTTCAAATTCCAATTTAAAAATCCCAAAACTCAAGCCCTAGTTCCTCCACTTTTGGCTTAATTCCATGAATTTCTAGGTGGATTTCAGAATAAAAACGAGTTCTAAGTTCAAAAATCTTACCTCCAATCGATTCTCCTTGATTCCCTCTTCAATTTCCTTCAAAAAGCTCCCAAAAAGATCAACAATGGAGTAAATGAGCCCCAAAATCGTGTATGAAATGATATAAAACATTCTGCCCAGGCCACTGACTAACCCTATGCGATCGCAGCCCTTGCTATTGCGATCACATAGCACAAATTTTCCAGCCCTCAAAAATACCCTATGCGATCGCAACACATGCTCTGCGATCGCAATGCATCAACATCCAACACTGTGCGATCGCAACCAGCTATACGCGATCGCATTGAACAAATTCAACACCCCTTCAAATCCTTCTATGCGATCGCATGACTCCCTCTGCGATCGCATAGAACAAAAGTTCTCTGCAAATTTTCTGCTATCTTTTAAGGCATAAAGTGGCCCGATTGACCATCCGAAACTCACCCGAGGCCCTCGGGACCTCAACCAAACATGCCAACATATCCCATAACATCATTCAAACTTGTTTCAATCATCAAAACACCTCAAACAACATCAAATTACTCGAAACTCATCGAATTCAAGACTAAGTTTCTCAAAACCTCCGAAATGCACTTTCGATAAAAAACCCGACCAAACGACGTCCGAATGACCTGAAATTTTGCACACACATCACAAATCACATAACGAAGCTACAGAAACTCTCAGAATTCCATTCCGACCCTCGGATCAAAATCTCACCCATCAACCGGAATTCGCCAAAATACTAACTTCGCCAATTCAAGCCTAATTCTACACCGGACCTCCAAAATCAATTCCGATCACACTCCTAAGTCACAAATCATCCCCCGAAGCTAACCGAATCACCGAAAATCACATCCGAGCCCTCTAACTCAATAGTCAACATTCAGTTGACTTTTCCAACTTAAGCCTTCCTTAAAGAGACTAAGTGTCTCATTTCTTATCAGAACCAATCCAAATCAATTCTAACACACCACATACCGATAACGAAACATGAAGAAGCATAAAATGGGGGAAACGGAGCGGTAACACATCAGACGACCGGTCGGGTCGTCACATCCTCCCCAACTTAAACCAACGCTCGTCCTCGAGCGTACCCAGAGTTGTCCTAGAAGCCAACCAGTACTTGAATAACCTTACCAAGCATATACCCGGGGTGATTCCACGTCACCCTATCTCACGTAGGTCCGTTAACACAACATAGCTGAAATCTCACAACCCATCTAGACCATAAACCGTAGAACCACATTGCACTTTCCGAAATCATACACAAGATCAGAACCTCACGTCTATATTCAGAATAAACCCGAACCAGCTGTAATAACCCATACCTGCAACCTCAGGTGAGACCATCTGATATACCACATAATCCAAACACTCGAAACGATAGCCTCTATTCACAGCTGTTGCCCATAATAACCAAATACCGATAGAAAACCTCTTATTAGCTAAAGTCTTATTCCAACACTTTGATATACCGCCAACGATAAATAAAACACGTGATAAACCGTAACCATTTCTCAGATCAACTATTCATGAAGCCACTTCACTTTTGACTAATACCACAACAGATTTTCCGGGCCGAACCTCGATATTATCCTTCTAACAAGCTGAGATCAAATCTGTTCGTATTCATTAATGACTACAACGACCACCTCGAATACAACACTCCACTCTGGTGATATGACACCTCAATACAGGCCTAAGCCACACCTTGCATAATACACGCACCAATAAGAAACAGTCTAAACAGACTCAAATCATGACAAATGACTCAAACGAAAGAGCTGTAACTCAAGTTCATCAATACCATCACCACACAAGGTTGAGACCCCATCTCACATCATAGAAATAGAACACCTGAATCTACCTCGAAAGGTCATAACTGCAAGTAGCCTCGCTACAATGCGCGATCCTATCCAAACACTATTACACATGAAGCACCTCAAGTCACTGTGATCAAAAATCGGCAGTCACGCACATTTTGATGTCTGAAACCAAGGCAATTCATTACATCCACGGTGAAACAAATAACATATGACACGCAACCCGATAGGTCATAACCGATACTCCATTTACCGATCAACACCCAATTACTCTTCCCGCTCGACTTTCTCTATGAATCCCCAATAGAACCGCACCACATGTGCCCATATCCAACAAATCATAACGTCTCACAGCACAGAAAAGCAATTCATAGATCTCCCCAGATCACTAACAAGTTCAATAACGATCGAATCAACCTATCCCTCAACAATACAACTCGGGACCAACCAAGCTAACTCAAGCTAAATACGTAGCCACATCAGTCTGCCAACGAACTCAATACCAAGAAGGCATGAAACTGCTCCTTCCACTGCCACAATTCCTGCCGGAGCCGTATGATACGGTGCCCGGTACCAAATCAATACCGAAATCCACAACCTCGCCCGGCGACATGCCCGGCCACAAGAAATGCATCCGAAAAGTCTCTCAACACCGCAACTGAATCAATGGTAGAAACCTCTGTACTGACATCCATCACGAAGGCCCACTTAAGAAAAACAGTCCTTCCCAGCCGTCCGCTGGTCTTTGGAATACAAACCACTCTGCTAGAACATAATCTGATGCACCTCGCCACGCAACCTGTGGCATTTTCCGGCATAGCCCATAGCACAATAGTCTAGAACAACCCAACACTGAGACGGCCAGTCTACACCCCAATATCATATCCAAAATCTAATATACCAAGCAAAGAAAGATCCACTCGAGCCTCCAAATCCCAATAGCCGCTAACGGTACCAATACACACGATCCACAACCACTACATAGTCTGTACCTGAGAACTCCCAGTCTCCAACTCCATATAGCACACGAATCACTGTACCTGATCCCAAATTTCGCCGTATGAATACATATTACACCTCGAGTACCCAATCATTCCACGAAAGATATTCTAAAATTCCCCTGTGCCATCAAACAAACTCAGATATCAGCAGTCGATCTAGCAACAAAGTGCCGCAATACTACCGAAGTATCATCAGTCTAATCACATTACCCTTCTTCCGAGACATATACTCTCGTCAAATCACTTCCATTTAGCAGTACCATTTCCTTGATTACCTGAGGCTACCCGTTGCCTAAGAATTTTATGAACTTCTTTTCAGAACTGAACTGTAACTCATCTAGCCAAGACCTTCCGTCAATCCCATCTAGAAGAAGAATCATTACACATTCCATGCTTCGCATGCCCATAGAAAATATATTCATCTCCAAACCACGGTAAAACCCAACAAGGACTCTCTCCCCCAATTCCATGTGCACAAGCTAAACTGCTAGGACTGAATCCTTCTACCCAAACCAAGCTAAGCAAGCTACCAAAACTCAAGAGCATTGCTGCAAAATGCCTGTAAGGCTCATTACCTCGAACACATACGAAGAATTAATCGTACCCTTACCATACCGACTCAGTCTACTATCAACCTATTCCATTTATCAAATTTCCCCTCTGATTCATCATCAACTTGATATTCT
>NW_017672204.1:83583-110521 GCF_001879085.1 Nicotiana attenuata
CAGCAGCCGGAGTAGTCGTTTCTTGACTGGAACTCGAAGTGGATGTCGGAATTTTCGTCTTTGCAAGTGAAATTTCATCTTCAGATTCAGCAAGAAGGGCAATGGTGGAGCCCACAGGAGCGGACCCACCTTTAGGAACAATAATAGTAGCTAAATAACCATCGTAAAAAGATTCAACATCCATGTCAGCTTTATCTGATTCAACAACAAGAACTGCTTCGCCTTTAGCAAGTTTATCACCTTCAGTTTTGACCCAATTGACAATCTTGCCTTCAGTCATAATAGAACTGAGTGCATGAAAATTTCACGGATCTTGGATTCTATTACATGGGTTACGCGTAAATGGGTGGCTGGGAAGATGGAAGCACGGCGGAGGGTGATTGGGGTGGTGGGGATGAAGGTGGAGAAAAAAGAGAAAGAAAAAGAAATTAAAATTTTTATAGATTAAATTTTTTTCTAATAATATAGGACCCACAAATACACATGTCATATAATAAAGACCAAATATGTGACATGGCATTCATGTCAGAGCGATTGGCGAACACGTTCAACAGAAAGAGATTAATAATATTCATTTTGTCAAGTTGAAGTGTTCAAATGGGAAAAATATAAGTTTATGTATCGGCTTTACAAACCGATACAAGTTTAAGTGGCCAAGAAACCATTACGCCCATACTATATAATACTAATTACTGCTCCTACTATTTTCTCTTTGAGTCCAGCCGTCTAGGGGAGTAGACCATATGACCTGCACATAGTAAGGACCGTAGATATTACGGAGAAGGGCCAAATATATTCTTGTACTATGAGAAAATGTTTAAATATATCCCTCGTTATACTTTTGGTCCAAATATATCCCTGCCGTAATACTATTGGTTCAAATATACCCCTCTTCCATTAAGTTTGTCTAAGGTGGACATCCAATCCTACATGGCACTAACATTTGATGAGGTGCACTACATGGCCATGTGGCATCCACCTCATCAAATGTTAGTGCCACGTAGGATTAAATGTCCACCTTGGACAAACTTAACGGAAGAGGGATATATTTGAACCAATAGTATTACGGCAGGGATATATTTTGACCGAAAGTATAATGAGGGATATATATAAATATTTTCTCATAGTACAAGGATATATTTGGCCCTTTTCCGTAAATATTAAGTCAATAAACATGGTTGAGAACATACATAATCCCAATTTTTATTCTCTGTTAAAACATGAAATATATATTTTTGCCTTGGATTAAAATGTCTTCTAGGTATATGGTTGCATAACAGGACATATACGAGACTGAGATAGACTTTCTAATTAAAGATGTATCAATTGATTTGCAGACTATCATTTTCTGAAGAAACTAGTAATATTGACGTAAGACACTGATAGAATTTTTTTTATTAGAAAAAGGCGGTCAATCATCTGTCGCCCTATTTTTCTCTGACTTTGAACGTTATTTGGATTTTTTCCCCATTTGAGTTAAAACTTAAAATAATTCTTAGATAGGGGAAGGGCCGAATGGGCCACCATAACTATTAGTAACTAGTACTAGTATGCTTTAGAGAAGTCTATTTCTACTATTCGTCGAACATACTATATGTAACAAGATCTTGACTTAGGGATTCGCGTCATAAGTTTAACTATTCATCGCTTAGGATAAAGACCATCCTTATTTCTTTTTAATATTTTTATTCAGTATTTACTCGAGGTAAAATGGACCTTCTAAATTCTAGACCTCATGGCTTGTGATGTGAAGGGCAACGAAAAAAGAGAAAGGTGTCTTCTATTAAAACTTATTTCTGGTGATGAAACACTACTTGATTATTATACACAATTAGCAAAGGTCACTCTAATTCAATTAGTTTTAAAGAGATCGATATCGTGATTGCTTAGTCTTGATTTATTTTGACTTAAAACTCATTTATCGTAAAAATGACGTGTAGTAGCCACTAATTAAGGGTGTCTTTAATTTTTATCCACTAATTATAATGCTCAGCAAAAATAGCCACTACTAATAGGAAAAAGACAGTTTTACCCTTTCTTCAATAGTTATATTCCCAAACCCTTTTGCAAAAAGAAAGAAGCGATGAAGGTGAAGTATATATCAAGCGCAGTAATGGTAAATGTGAAAAACCCTTCTGAATTTCGAGCTATAGTTCAACACCTCACTGGGAAAAGCCCTCCAAAATAGTCCAATTTTCATCAACAATATGCAAAGACAGAGAATTATCATAATGATGAAGTTGCAGCCAAATTAGCTCGTGGTCAAAGTTCAAAAGGATTTTCTGGATTTCGGTTTCCCTATTAATATATAGTGCTCTGTTTTAAAAGGCAGAATTGGGACTCGCCCCGGGGCGCAGCACTCGTAAAACGCCCCTGGACTTATGTGTGGGGCTTAGTTCCGTGAGACCTACGCCTCGACCGTCGGNCAGATAACCCCAAGGACAAGAATTACTAGCCACCTCCCTCTGCCCCAATTGGCCAGTCTGAAGAGCCGATTGCGGTAGAGCCCTCCACTGAGCCTGCCTCTAAAGTCGCTGACATGCCTCCCGGACCTTCCTCTACTGCTGGTCTCTGTACTTCATCTGGCCCGGGGATTCCATCTTCCCGGGCCCATCCTATCACTGCCCACCAGCTGAGCCAGACACTGCATAGCTTGAACAACTGGATGTCAGTTGCTTCATCCAAGTTGTCCACATTGTCTTCTACCATTGCGGCTCAGTCGGCACCACATCCAGCGCAGATTCCACAGTCCATTGAGGATACATTGAAGAAGCTCCTGGAGAACTAGGAAAAGATTATCAGTACTCAGACTGCCTTGTCTAAGGCAGTGGATCTCTGTTTTAAAAGGCAGAATTGGGACTCGCCCCGGGGCGCAGCACTCGTAAAACGCCCCTGGACTTATGTGTGGGGCTTAGTTCCGTGAGACCTACGCCTCGACCGTCGGGGCTTACGCCCAGGACACGCCCAACGCCCAGCGTACTGGGCTCGCCTAATAGAACTTTATGCAATTATGTGTAACTAACCTTATAAATTCTCAAATTTTCTTAATAAATCATTGACCATTCAAATTACTTTTTCCTTAGTCATTAATCATCAATTTGAGAGTATTTTATGTCATAATTAAAATAAAAATTATTGTTCGTTATCCACTAAGACTGNACTGGAGTTTAGACGCACCGGTGCTCCAGTCTCCAGTATATTATACTGGAGCCAGCAAAGTATACCGGTCCAGCATAATATGCTGGAGTTCATACACAAGTGCACCGAACTCCAGTATATTAGTACTGGACCGGTCTCTATTGCAGCAAAATAGTGGCTATTTTTCATTGACTTGGTAAACGCTGGCTATGTTTGATTGACCAGTCCGAAAACTGGCTATACCGTGCTATTTTTACGTACCGAACACCGGGTCATATTACATAAAAAGAGTATTTAAAAAACCTATCAAATTATAATATCGAAGTTTTTTTCAAGATTCATTACTCCTTAAGAGATACATATAAGATTTCGCCTCGAATACATTACTTATGATGTTTGAGTTGTAACGATGTTGCAGCTAATTTGCATATTATGATATATGTCATATTTTTCGTATTACTCATAGTTGAATTATAATTTAAAAATATTTTAAATAGATTATTTATTATAATTTTGTGATTTTAATGTAATTTTTATAATTATTTTTTATTTTATACTATCTTAAAATTTTTTAAATTAGTAAAATTTAAAGATATTTGGGACTTACGCCCCATGTCTCAGGGCTTACGCCTCGCCTCGTCAGAGGTAAAACGCCTCGCCTCACGCCCCCGCCTTTTAAAACATTGCAGTGGATTCACATGGCAAGGCTCTGAAGGAGCTTGCTAGGGAGCACAAGAAACTGCAAAAAATACGGGCTTCCAAGGAGTCTGTGAAGGAGCTTAGAGTAGATGTGGACAAGCTGAAGGCAGACTCACTGCCTTTAGACTTGCTATTTAGGGATCCAGCTCCAGCAGCAGTACCAGCAGCAGAGCCACAGCGGGAGCAGACACAGAGGCTTCCAAGGAAGAAGAGGAAGCTCCCCAATGCAGATGAGGCGATCATCCAGTTGGCAGACCCACCGGAGGCCTCCTCCAGTCAGCCACAGGATGCCCCTGATATTCAGCATGTCCAGGTCCAGGCCCCAGTCCCAGCAGCTGAGCAGCAGGATACCGGGAACCAGTCTGAGGTTCCCGAGCATACCAAGGACNTCGAAATTTTTTATAAAATCGTTTGACTGTTCAAAATTACTTTTTTCTTAATCATAAATCATTAAGTTGAGAATATTTTATGTCATAATTACAATAAAAATTATTGCATGTTATCCACTAAACCTGCTATGATAGTAAATTTTAAATAAGTCTTTTATTTAAAAGTATTTATTTATTAACTTTTGTTATGTCTTTATTATATAATAGTCCATAATTTTTTTATAATTATTTTTCTAAATATTATTTTTTCACGTTTACGAGATACAATACTTATTAATTTAATAGCTCAGTATTAGGTAGTAACTATTTACAAATAATTAGGTATCATGGTATAGTATGGTGAATTATGTTTAACTTTATTAACTTGTTGTAGCTTAAAAATTAATTATGCTAGAGAATCATATTTAAATTGTGAATTATGTTTTTATATAAATTCTCTTTCAAATAGAAAGCATATTACATACAAAGAGTATTTAAAAAACTATCAAATTATAATATCGAAACTTTTTCAAGATTCATTACTCCTTAAGAGATACATATAAGATTTCGCCTCGAATACATTACTTATGATGTTTGAGTTGTAACGATGTTGCAGCTAATTTGCATATTATGATATATGTCATATTTTTCGTATTACTCATAGTTGAATTATAATTTAAAAATATTTTAAATAGATTATTTATTATAATTTTGTGATTTTAATGTAATTTTTATAATTATTTTTTATTTTATACTATCTTAAAATTTTTTAAATTAGTAAAATTTAAAGATATTTGGGACTTACGCCCCATGTCTCAGGGCTTACGCCTCGCCTCGTCAGAGGTAAGACGCCTCGCCTCACGCCCCCGCCTTTTAAAACATTGATATAGTGTAGTAGTTGAGCTTTTCTTTGGCTTTGTTGCTTCAGTCACTGGGTATATAGTATAGGATGTCACTTGGTAAGTAATCCTTACATTCTACTAACACTGACAAAAGTATTTATGAATGACATCATCCTCAATACTTATTTGCTAAATTCTGTATCTTCAAATTTTTGAGCAGATGTCTGTATTTCAAAATTTCTTTCTTCTTACCTTGTTTTTGTTTCTTTTGAGTTCAAAGATTAAAAGTTAAGGACATGAGTCCTTAAGTTTGACATGCAGGTTCAAAAGTTAAGGACATGCAGTCCTTAACTTGTAGTTTCAAGTTTAAAACTTAAGGACTCCTGTCCTTAACTTTGAATTACACGTTCAAAAGTTAAGGACAGGCAATCCTTAACTTTGAGTTCAAAGTTCAAAACTTAAGGACTATTTGTCCTCAACTTTACAAAAGTTAAGGACAGGAGTCCTTAAGTTTGACATGCAGGTTCAAAAGATAAGGACAGACAGTCCTTAACTTATAGTTTCAAGTTCAAAACTTAAAGACAGGCAGTCCTTAAGTTATTGTTTCAAGTTGAAAACTTAAGGACTTTCTTCCTAGGCAGTCCTTAACTTATAGTTTCAAGTTCAAAACTTAAGGACAGACAATCCTTAAGTTATTGTTTCAAGTTCAAAACTTAAGGACTGTCTGTCCTTAACTTTGAGTTTCAAGTTCAAAAGTTAAGGACAGGAGTCCTTAAGTTTGACTTGCAGGCTAAAAAGTTATGGAAAGACAGTCCTTAAGTTGGAATAATACGTTCAAAAGTTAAGGACAGGCAGTCCTTAACTTTGAGTTCAAAGTTCAAACGTTAAGAACATGAGTCCTTAAGTTTGAAATGCAGGTTCAAAAGTTAAAGACAGGCAGTCCTTAAGTTTGAATTACACGTTCAAAAGTTCAGGACAGGGAGTCCTTAACTTTGTGTTTAAAGTTACCTTATTTTAACAACCTCCTCCTCAGAGGCTCAAATAAATTGTACGTAGTTTATATTACTTCGAGTCCTCACAATCTTTAAATCTTCAGAGCGCGCCAATTACACATCCTTCTCCGACACACTTACCCACTAAATTGCCGCTTTTTCCAAATTTTTTATCTCATGATTTTCCTATTTATAACCTCCAGATCTAATTAACCAACTTCTGTAAAAGTCCAGCCAAAATTCTGATAAGATACACATTCTCCTGAAATTCAAATAAAAAATTTGGATGTAAATCTCACGAACGGGAAGTTCTCAACTATAAGAATTGTTTCATGCCTTCTTTACTCAACTTGTTAAAGATGGACCATATCTCTGTATATAATTTATTGATGGGTAAATAAACGAGGAAAATAAACTACCATGACATCCATATCCGTGTCTACCAAAGACTAAAGACAGGTATAAGTTATAGTAGAAGGGTATTTTCGTCCAGTCAGGTATAAGTTTATTAAACCAGTGGCTAAAGACAAAAGACATTTAAAACACTGGCTTTAAAATAAAGACAGGTGCTGTTAGTGGCTATTTGTGCACATCACAGTACACTTCCGAGTAGGGCGAGTTATCTAAACTCGGTATTTTGACGTGAAGTATATTTTTCATAAGTGGTATGACAAAAATTTTAATGTGCCTAATTGTACTAAAAAATTATATACGGTCAAATTCAGGGAAGGCCGATTTTAAGGCTTCTATGACGTTTCAAGCCCGGCCTCGATAGGGCTCGGAGGACAATCTAAGGCTCGTCCCTGAAGCACTCGCCTCGAGAGGGTATATCGAAGACTCATCACACCGTACTTCGAGGCAGCATGAAAATCGACGACCGTCATGGAAAGGCGGGAAATTCCCGAGGGCACGTGATTAGAACTGACAAAGTCTGCGAGAAATAGTACAAATCCGTACTAAGCCATTATACAGCTGTACCAATAGCATTTCCTCGTCATTATTAGACATGTACTATGTTGGGATTCCCCCTCCTATATAAAGAGGACCCTTATCATTTTGTAACACAGAGGAGTATTCAATACAATAGAACATTCTCTGCTTTTCTTGCCTAAACGTGTTCAACAATTACTCTACAGATTTATTGTTTGTTCATTTATTGTTCTTCATTTATTGCCCATTATTAACCGCAAACGGCTATCTTCGGGCCTTCAATATCATTGTTTCTTCATCAATTGTTCATTGCTAACTGTCCTAACTAGACCTTGAGGCCCCCTGTTCCAGCCAGCTCGAGGCTCAGTCTCGCGACAATATTGGTTTGCATATCTTATTCTCTTTACTTAGACTTAGCATCTATTGCCAAACAACTAGTATTGAAATGAATCCATATTTTTAGAAGCACAAAATCAAATATAATTGTTAATACCATTTTCAAGTTAAACAGTTTGGCGCACACCGTGGGCCTAAAAATAATAGTGATTGTTTTGGTGCTAGGTTTCTGAAAATACAAGTTATTCTTCATACTTTTTCTTGTGCAAGAATCTTTGATTTCAGGTCAAAAGATGTCTAACTCAGCAAATGCACACGAAAATAGCGGTATTGGGCTTCATAGAGAGAATGGTGCAGATGCCGGTGTACTACCGCAAAACCCACGGGTGGCACCAGCACAAATCCCCATCGACGTGGGCTCACGCAACGCTATGCATGTCGATGTAAGCTCTCATACCAACGGAAGTGTGCGCAGGGAAAGCTAACATGAAGCACAGGGGACTCCAGCTCGGGAGAAAAGAGAAGTTAGCCTTCAAGTCATTTTTGAGATGTTGCAAGCACAACAAGTGGCTATTTGTCAGCTATAAAGTCAACAAAAAACTCCAAGCACAGTAACACTGGAAATGGCTCCTCAAGTTGAGCAGGCACCAGAGAGATCGAGTAACAACGGGTCAGCAGCAGATCCCGCTATTATGAAGATGCTCGAGGACCTCGCCAAAAGGATCGAATCAGGAGAAAAGAAGACATCGAGGCCTTGTCCCAACCACATAATGATGCACTGGTAATTTCTCTTCTTATGAATAACGTTCAAATTAAACGTGTGCTCATAGATCCAGGTAGCTCGGCCAACATAATCAAGTCAAGGGTGGTGGAGCAGCCCGGACTGCTTGACCAGATCTTACCCGCCTCTCGGGTCCTCAATGGATTCAACATGACAAGCGAGACAACGAAGGGAGAAATCATCCTCCCAGTCAACATGTCCGGTACAGTCCAAGACACCAAGTTTCATGTCATCGAAGGTGACATGAGGTACAATGCCTTACTTGGAAGTCCGTGGATACACAACATAAGGGCGGTACCATTAACTCTTCATCAGATGATGAAGTTCCCAAAAAAAGATGGTATAAAAACGGTGCACGGAGAACAACATGCAGCAAAGGAGATGTTCGCGGTAAACGTCATGGCACCAACATCGACTCTCCCTGTCCAGGATGAGTCAGGAAACAGGCTGACCCCCGAGGAACAGGTGGTCTGTGAGCATTCGAACGAAGATGACAAAGAAGACTTCCTCACTCCCCGGACCTTTGTTGTCCCCGAGGAGTCGGATGCAACAAAATGAACGGTCGAAGAACTCGAACAGATCATCTTGATCGAGCATCTTCCAGATCGAAAGGCATGACAGGGATCCCGCCGGAAATAACCACCCATCGACTAAGTGTCGATCCCAGGTTCAAACCAATGAAGCAAAAAATGAGGCCTCAATCCAAGGTAAAACATGCGTTCATCAAAGATGAGGTAACAAAACTCCTCAAAATAGGATCAATTAAGGAGGTAAAATACCCCGAATGGTTGGCTAATGTAGTAGTGGTTCCCAAAAAAGGAAATAAATTAAGAATGTGCATAGATTATAAAGACTTGAATAAAGCATGCCCCAAAGACTCATTCCCATTGCCCAACATCGATCGCTTGATCGATGCCACGGCCGACCACGAGATCCTCACTTTTCTCAACGCCTACTCCGGGTATAATCAAATTCAAATATACCTAGAGGACAGGGAAAAGACTTCATTCATCACGAAGTATGGTACATACTGTTATAATGTAATGCCCTTCGGGCTAAAAAACGCAGGAGCTACGTACCAACGCCTAGTTAATAAGATGTTCGAACATCAAATAGGCCAATCTATGGAAGTTTACATTGATGACATGCTAGTTAAGTCCCTGCGCAGAGGACCATTTGACTCATTTGCAGGAAACATTCGATATCCTTAGAAGCTACAACATGAAGCTCAACCCCGAGAAATGTGCCTTCGGAGTAGGATCGGGCAAATTCTTAGGCTTCATGGTGTCGAATAGGGGGATCGAGATCAACCCCAACAAAATCAAGGCCATTGAAGAAATCACAGTGGTGAACAATGTAAAGGCCGTACAATGGCTGACCGGGCGGATAGTGGCCTTAGGCCGATTCATCACGGGATCATCAGATCGGAGTCATAATTTCTTCTCCTTGCTCAAGAAGAAAAATAGCCTTGAGTGGACTCCGGAATGCCAACATGCTTTAGAGGAATTAAAGCGGTATCTCTCGAGCCCGCTTTTGCTCCACACCCCGAAGGAAGATGAAATGTTGTACTTGTATCTGGCCGTATCCGAAGTAGCGGTAAGTGGTGTGTTGGTTTGGCAAGAACAAGGTACGCAATTCCCTATTTATTATGTAAGTCGGACTCTAGGAGATGCTGAAACCAGGTATCCCCACTTAAAAAAATTAGCTCTTGCATTAATAAGTGCATCTCGGAAATTAAACCTTATTTTCAATGCCATCGTATATGTGTTTTAACAACATACCCTCTTCGAAACATCTTGCACAAACCTGAATTATCGGGTAGATTAGCCAAATGGGCCATCGAGCTCGGAGGGTATGATATCGAGTACCAACCCTGAACGGCTATCATGTCCCAAATTTTGGCGGACTTCGTGGCCGACTTTACGCCTGCCCTCGTACCCGAGGTAGAGAAAGAACTCTTGATAGAAACAGGCACATCATCGGGGGTTTGGACCCTATTCACTGACGGTGCCTCGAACGTGAAAGGATCCGGACTCGACATCGATCTGAAACCGCCTACGGGCGGCACGATTAGGCAATCTATAAAAACTTTGAAATTTACTAACAACGAGGCCGAGTATGAGGCTATGATTGCAAGTCTCGAGCTGGCCAAGAGTTTGGGAGCAGAAGTCGTCGAAGCAAAATGCGACTCCCTTCTGGTAGTCAACCATGTAAATGGGAGCTTCGAGGTTCGAGAAGACAGGATGCAAAGATACTTAGACAAACTTCAGGTCATATTGCATCGTTTCAAAGAATGGACTCTGGTCCACATTCCTCGAGATCAGAACAGTGAGGCCGATGCACTCGTGAACCTGGGGTCGTCCGTCGAAGAAGATGACATACTCCCGGGGGCTGTTGTACAGTTATCCAAGTCGGTGATTGAAGAAGGCCACACCGAAATCAACTCAACAAGTCTAACATGGGATTGGAGGAATAAATACATCGACTATTTAAGAAACAGGAAGCTGCCCACAGATCCAAAAGAATCAAGGGCCCTTTGAGCCAAAGCAGCTCGATTTTCACTCGACGAGAATGGAACACTATATAGGAGGGTATAGAAGGACCTTCAATGGACCTCTATCAGTATGCTTGGGACCAGGGGAAACCAATTATGTACTTCGAGAAATCCACGAGGGCACTTGTGGAAATCATTCCGGCACCGATTCTTTGGTACGAAAGGTGATCAGAGCAGGCTACTATTGGGACAACATGGAGAAGGACACCAAGGAATTCGTTTGAAGGTGTGACAAATGCCAAAGGTTTGCACCGATGATTCACCAACCCGGTGAACAGCTACATTCAGTCTTATCACCTTGGCCGTTCATGAAATGGGGGATGGACATCATTGGCCCCCTACCAACAGCGCCAGGTAAAGCCAGATTTATTCTGTTTATGACTGACTATTTCTCGAAATGGGTGGAAGCACATGCCTTTGGGAAGATAAGAGAAAAGGAAGTCATTGACTTCATCTAGGACCACATCATATGTCGATTCGGGATCCCCTCTGAGATTACATGTGATAATGGGAAGCAATTCATAGGCAGCAAGGTGACGAAATTCCTCGAAGATCATAAAATCAAGAGGATCCTATCAATGCCCTATCACCCGTGTGCAAATAAACAGACTGAGTCCATGAACAAGACCATCGTCCAAAACTTGAAAAAGAGGTTAGAAAATTCAAAGAGAAAATGGAGAGAGGTATTGCCCGAAGTACTATGGGCATACCGTAACTTCGAAGTCAAGCACAAGAGAGACACCATTCTCTTTGGTATACGGGTCCGAGGCCTTGATACCGGTCGAGGTCGAAGAACCAAGCGCCAGATTTCGACATGCCACCGAGGACTCGAACAGCGAGGCCATGACTACAGCCCTTGAGCTACTAGATGAAAAGCGAGAGGCTGCACTAGTCCGAATGGCCGCCCAAAAATAGAGGATCGAGAGATATAATCATAGGAGAACAAACCTTCAATACTTCGGAGTCAGGGACTTAGTCCTAAGGAAAGTCACCCTCAACACTCGAAACCCAAATAAAGGGAAGCTAGGCCCGAGCTGGGAAGGATCGTTCCGCATCCTCGGAGTAGTAGGCAAAGGGTCCTACAAACTTGGCACCATGGAAGGCGAGCAACTTCCAAGCAATTGGAACATATCGATGCTTAAACGCTATTCTTGCTAAGGTATAATCTTCACCCTTTTCGCTTTATGTCTCATACTAATTTCTTACAGGTGTTAGATGGAGACGCTAAAGCACCCTTCGACTCGATGACCTTGGGTTTTAAAGCAGGCGTTGCACTCTTTTTCCCTTCGATCGGGTTTTATCCCAAATGGGTTTTACCAGCGAGGTTTTTAACGAGGCAACATTTATATGCTACATAAGGAGAACTCAACAAGTATTCAAGTCTTCTTCTCAATCAGCCTCGAATACTAGGGTGCATCCCCCTCGGAGGTTATCTTTTCAAAAAAATTGAGTAACGCCTAAGGGGACCTCAATAGAAAAATATTGTATTGGGCCAAACGGTCGAATGAACCGTGTCCATGTAGAACAATCGAGCCTCCGAAGGCAAGAACATGTACACATATATCAAATAATTAAAGAAGCCTCTCTGCTTTTCAAAATGTTGTGTGCCTCAAAGAAGTTTACTACTGTCACGCAAACGGCTCAAGGGCCAAAAATTCTCGAACACTCTGGGACTGTCATCAACAGTCAGCTCATCGAGCCATCAAAAACTCAAATTCGTAAGACCTCGATCAGGCAACTTCGAACTCGTAAGCCCTTAGTGAGGCAACATCAAATCTGTAAGACCTCAACGAGGCATGCCCAAACTTATAGACCTTAAAAAGGCATAACCCCAATATTAAGGCTAAGGCTATATATCCGAACTTGTAATACCCCTAAAAAGGCATACCCTCGATATAGACGCCGAAGTCATCTCACTTGGGGACTAAAAGGCTACGGCCGAACATAAAGACTACGGTCCTATCAAAAGGCTCCGGCCGAATTAACGCGACTCGAAGACGTCCGACTACCGCCATAAAACTAAAGGCATTCAAATACTTCGAAAATACTTCGAAAAGAACCGGTTAATCAGGCTACCCTCGGCATAAGCAAAGGAGCTTCGATAATATCAGCTCCGAACAATAAAAAGGCTTCAAAAACAATCAGGCTTCGATGAAAAGGTTACGAAAACTCAGCCTTCGAGCGAACCTCCAGTGGTACTCAGCTATCGTCACATATCGACTCATAATCAATGTTCTCGTTTGAGTCGTCGAAGAGTCGGACGAACATAAAACATGCCAAGGCATAATCAAAACTTCAAAAGTCTTTAGCCAAAATGAGCGAAAACTATAGCCATATTAGAGGTTGCATCAACCCAATCCAAAAAGAGCTTAAGGGCCAATGCGTAAGAGCCTAAGGGCCAGCCTAAAGAGCCTAAGGGTCGATCTAAAGAGCCTAAGGGTCAATGTGTTAAAAACTCGAAGGTCGATAGCCCCGGGTTGAAATTTGACTCGAGGACCGAACCCCGATCGAGCATGAAAACCTAAGGGGTTTATATTATAAGTCAGACACATCGGACTGGTTTTCGACAAGCATCTAAGTTTATTCCAAAAAGGCAAAGGGAAGACAAGAAATACGAAAAACAAAGATCCTTATATATATATAATAAAGGTTCACAAAGACATATTTGCAAGGCTCACGCCTGGAGCCCTTACACAAAAAAGGGACAAATAAAAACCTAATCTACCGCCGGGGTCACTTGACCGGACGGATCTCCCTCAGAAGTTGTGCCTTCAAAGGCTTGGCCCTCGAGCCCCGGAACATCAACGACCTCCTCCCCCTCGGGGATTTCACCTTCATCTTCATCATCCTCCGAGCCGCTGGCCGAACCACTGGCTGAACCATTATCGGAAGAAAGCAGAGCTGCCGATTCTTCCTCTAAGGCCTTCACCATCTCGATCTCAGCAGACAAATTGATGCCCCCTGCATGTACATCCTCGAGAGCCTGTCTCCAAGATCTTAATCGGGCATGCTCCAGGGCTCGGGTCAGTTCAAGCTCGGCCTCTTCAGATACCTTCTTGGCTAGAGCATTCGCAGCAGCAGCATCTTCTCGGTACGAGGATATGAGTGCATCGGCTTCGGACTTGGCTGCAGATAGCGCGACGACCGATTCAACATGGAGATCCTTATACTTACTGTTATCCGCCCTTGCATCCTGAAGATGATGCTCAACCGAGGTCAACTTCCCCAGGAGGGTATCTGTTGATACCCAATTTTCCCTCAGATATTTTAAAAAATACATATATACTTTCAAAATAGGGCATGAGTATCAACCAGCATTTTTCTATAATTTCTGTAATTTTAAATTTTTTTTACTAATTAGTTATAACATTCTATTATATAAATAATTACTAATTATATCACCAATAGGTTTTATGATAATTTTATTGCTTAGTTTATTATTTTTATATCTTTACTAAGCTTTAATTATTTCATGAATAGCCATATGTACATGTTAGGGCTATATTTGCAATAACTCTACAATAATAGCCCATGTGTGTATAATTACCTTATTTCACAAGAAAATAACCTTTTATATTTTTATAGTGCTAAGTAATTATTTTAAATCATCTTCATGTGTAAAAATCATTTTTATCACTTTTTAGCTATTTTTATAAATTATTTTTATCAATTAATTAGGTATTTAAATAATATCCCCTTTTCCTTGATCATTTTTTGGACCTAACCCAATTACTTAAAACCTTAGCCCAATCCGCCTCAGCCCAAACCCAAAAACCCAATTATTTTAACCCGACCCAGAACCTCCTCTAATCGTGGTCGTTGATCTCTGAGATCAACGATCCACATTACCCCTTTCCTTTCTTAACCCAACGACCCCCCAAACCCTACTCACTCTCTCATTTGTGCCGCCTCTGAATCCTCTCCTCCTCTCTTCTCTCTCAGACGCCCTCGAACCCTAGAGCGTCGTCACTCAAAAACTCCCCCAAACTCCTTCGGTTCTTGACCAGATATGGGGTCACCTGGTGATTTCCTGCCTTATCTAGCCTCTCACCTCTTCTGGTTGTTTGATTACGTTGACTTAAGAAAGAATCTCGAAGAGATTCAACTCATATTTTGTTCAAACCTTTTCATAAACTATCTATGGCCATTTCCGTTTATGAGTACCATTATCTTTGTGTTTATGGCTCGAATCTATGGTTCCAAACCAGATTTTCTTTCATCTCTGTCATTCTTTTAAAACCCTAGTCTCTTGTTGCTCGAATCTGTTCAGATCCTTGTAGATCTGAGATAACTTTAAGTTTATTCGTTATTTCTCTTTAAAAATTTTCTGTGTTTTCTTATTATTAACCGATTTTTTGTCTTCTCTAAAGCTAGGGTTTCATCCCTTCAAGTTTCTGGAAAATACTAATTTTTTAAGTGTTTAACCCTAATTTTCTTTACTTATTCGACTGATTCTCATGACTATGTTCTAAACCCTTAGGTTTCTCTGCTTATTGCACTGGTTACTTCAATTTTTTTCGTTATTATTTATCTCTGTCAATCAAAATAGATTGACTGATTTTATTTGGTGTTTGAATTATATTTTTCTGTTAAAACCAATATTTCCCTGTGATTTTACCTACTTTCCTTATGACTTTTGATTGGTACTACTTGCCTTATTTAGATTAATTGGTCTAATTTAGGGTCAATAATTGATTTATTTCCTGCCTTATTTGAATCACAATCTGAGTTGTTAATTGATTCTCCCCAATTTAAGGGGGTGTCTTCCGGATTCTGTAATCAATTAGCTTGGGTTTAGCCCCAATTTACTGATTAATTATATTTGCTTACCTTATTTGTGAACTCTAATTTTCTTGCCTTAATTGTCTTCTCTGCTGAATGCTATATAAACTCCATTTTGATTTATTTTAAAATACACGAGCACACTCAGAAAGTTACACCTACACACAGATTCTTACACACACACACTCTCCATTGTGATCCTTTCTGTTGCTTGTGTTTGTGTACTGTCTAGCCGGCTGAAAGCCAAGGCTAGACTATTGGACTCTATTTGTTATCAACTTCCTGTTTGCTATTTCTTAACTTGTATGTCTCCAATTCTGCAATCATTTAATTTGCTATGTAATTAGACCTATGTGCTTCATGTTTATTGATCTTAATCAGCATGTCTACTTCTATGTATCTAAACCTATGTGCTTCTTACTCTTAATCAGCATATCCATTCCTATGTAATTAGGCCTATGTACTTTTTATTTTCAGCATGTCCTCCTTTATGTAATTAGACCTATGCCTATTTGTTTCTCAACTAGCATGATTTCTGCCCTGTTTTTAAGTGTTCACCCTTAACAAACTCCTGGTTAACTCATGATTTCTATGCTCTCAATTTCTGTTACCCTTCTGTATGATTGTCTGATCACTAATTTGATCCCAGCATGTTGTTCTATGGTTAATATATGCCTATATTGTTCAGTTAGTAATAGCTAATGGATTAAATCCATGTGAAACCTTGTTCAAATTAATTGTCACTCTGTTCTGGCTATTGTGTGATTGCTGGAGTTCATGGCTGAACTCCTTCTGCTAAATGTGTGCTGCTTGTGGTTCTTGTAATATGATAATCTGTTCTTATGAACTTCTAAGATCCAAACTGTTTTGTTTACTAAAACTACTTCCTGCCTTTATACACTATTTTGAACTTCTGTTCTTAGTTAACTAGGGTCTTGCCACCCCAATGTAAGCACTGCTTAGGGTCCATGAGACTCCTCTCAACTCTAACACATTGGGGCTGGTTTCCAATCCTTTATGAACTGTGTGTTGAACATCTGACACTGCCCGGGGTCCCTGAGGCCCTTGGGAACTTTGACACAACAGGAACCAGCTTTATGTGTTATGGATGGACTACCACTATGCTCAGAGGTGCTATGTTTGGAGGCTTGGTTCCAAGTGGATGTTGGGCCTATGAAGGCTCTCTATAGTATAGTGATTTCATTATGTAATTCAGTTATATTGGTCTGTATAATTAATCTTGTAAAAAACAGATATCGGGGTTATTAGTAAAGTTGGGAGGGATTTTTATATATCTCTGTTGGGATTGGGTAGAGAACATGCCTATAGGATTTGATTATGATGGTATTGTCTTATTGTTTTGACTTTGTGCTGCACATCTGCATATCAAAATCCTGTTATAGGGCTTTACGTTTATTTTTGCACAGTAGACATCATGTTTATAGGATTTGCACGTATTTTTATACATTGTGCATTAGTAACCATGTCTATAGGCTATTGACTGTTCGAATAACCATTTTTCCTGTCAATGCAGCTCTAAGAATTCCGCCTATGCATGAGTAATAGAGATCCTGCCTATAGGAACTGAAGTCATCTAGATACCATGCCTATAGGGTTTTTAAAATTAATTTCTACATTTAGATACCATGCCTGTAAGGTTTCAAAATTAATTTCCGCACTTAGACATCATGCTCATAGAGATAAACACGTAAAATCAGTTCTGTAATGCTTGTGATCATTTTCAGCACATAGACAACGTGCCTATAGGGTCTAAGCGGATAAAATCTGCCTGTTTAAACTAGTCACTGGTTTACAATACGTTTAAATGTCGTGCTTTTAGGATCCTGCCGGTTATCGCCTAGGCAAGCCAGTAGGATAATTAAAACCCTCAAATTGCCAAAAACTATGTTTGTTTGACTGCTTGAAACGTGTCCAGATCCAGTAAGTAATCAAATCAGTAGGCAAACTTGTTAAGTATTTGCTCGCCTTAATAAAATTGCTGCATATTTTGTGCTCATCTAGATATCCTGATATAGGACTCTAAATCGTTCAAAAACTATTTGTTTGAGGCGTGCATTTTTTTTGTCTATTTGTGGAGGTAAATGTAAGCCCCCTTAATTGCATCTTTATGTGATAGTCCTATTTGACTTTTTGTTTGTCGCTTAGTTTTCACCTTTTAAAACAACATAAGTGAGTCTAGAACTTCCTTAAATAGAGGTCCTAAACACCTCCAGGGCCACAGGCAAGGGACGGGTAATGCACGCATAAGGCACGTACTGGATGCTATTAGAACGCTTAGGTAACAATAATTAAGGGGAGGGTAATCGGGTAGTAAAAGGAAATAATGACCTGTGCGATAATGCTATGTGTAGCACCCCAACTTGGGGACGATTACCAAGTATTGCATAGAAGTGATCCTACAGGCTAAAAAACCTAGGACCCCTTTTTACTCCTTGTTTTAGAAATAATCTATTTGTCTAAATTGCTTTATTTGTTTATAAGATTAATTCACCTAATTCGAGTTTGGTCGGAACCCACCGTTGTGGACCTCGAGGGGTGCCTAACACCTTCCCCTCAAGGTTATTTCGAGCCCTTACCCAATCTCTGGTAATGCAAATCGGTTTGTGAGTTATTTGCTTTAGGTGCCCTAACGCACCTTAAATTCGTTAGGTGGCGACTCTTCAAATTCCATACCCCTTCCCAAAAGGAAATGAGTTATCCCAAAAATGTCGAAAGCCGGACTCCTCGAGGAAAAAGGGGGCACGGAAGCATGGCGACTCTGCTGGGAAATTTTAGGCTCTTACCATAGCAAACTTGTTTTTGTGAATTAGTCTTAAGCATGCTTTATTCTGTTAGTACATGTGCACCCTTTCCCCTTTCCCCCTTATTTGGATTTAATTGCTTATTTTTCAAGCATTTATGATTTCTTTTATTATAGAAACTGACTTGTCTCCTTGTTTTCTTTTTAAAATTGCGTCTTTCAATTATTAAATACTGCATTTATCATTCTTTTAACGTGCAAATACGTGACAACATGCTATTTATTTTTGCATAAATCATGCTCAACATCATATTCCACTCGTGCGTAATCAATCCCATAGCAACGCTTGATGAGTGTTTGCGCCCTTCCTATATATCACCCTTTAAATCCGGAAAGGTGTATCTGCGGTAAAACTAGTCGATCAGCGGTGCAGTCGACGGTTCCGTGCCTTTCCCCCTCAAGTTGTCCGCTTGAGGGTACCAGTCTAGACCCCTCTAGAAACCTTACTCTGATTAATTGTACATGCATCATGGTCAAACCTAGCTGGGTTAGTATGTTGTCTACATAATAACCCTTTAAGGCATGCCTCGTCCAAAAGTCCATCGGGTTCTCCATAATCCCAACGGACGCCACCACGATTGTGTGCATTAATTTGGAGAAATAAGTGCCAATATGCTAATCATTGTTGTATAAATAGTCAGATCTGGAGGGGGAAAGGGCCTAACCATATTTGTTTTGCAGAAAATAAGGCACGAAGTCCCCCGGTTCGGCATGGTCCGTAACATACCACCGTTTTCGCTAGATTGGTGGGAGGATCTTCCATCAAGTGATAAGAATCATGTGAAAAGGGTCTTGGGAAATTTTCCTTCTTTATTGAACCTTCAGCCGAACAACATGTTAATCAAAGTTGCTACAATGTTCTGGGACAAAGAAAGAGCCGTGTTTCGCTTTGGAAACATAGAAATGACCCCTCTCTTGGAAGAAATAGGGGATCTGATCGACAAGAGCATCCAACCTAGAGAAGGTCCTTCTCGGACCAAGTAGATTAGGTTTGTTTTCTTTTTCAAATGTAATAAGGCCAAGTGCCATTAGTGACTTATCTTATTTAGTGTCGTTTTTGGTTGATCTAATTTTACATTAATGAAATGAGGCAATTATTGGCACTGAAATTCCCCAAATCTATTTGTCGCTAGGCCTACCCCAGGCACAACGAGGCTCCCAAATTAGGAAGCAAATTTACATTCCCGCAATATGTGTTTAAATACTGCAGGCATTTTTCAGAATCCTTACTAACTTGTTTACCTTTTATTTTTCTTTACTTTTATTATTCCCATCCCCTAAGGTTGGTTCGCACATACTGGCATCATCAGTATATCACACCAGATCTAGAGGTCCTGCACCTCCTCCTCCTCCAAGTAATACGAAAAGCAGAGGGAAAGCTAAGATGGATGACTTGAGTGGCATTCGAAAAGAAACGCTGAGAACATCGAAACTTCAGACGGTCAGAGAACTCCGGCCCAGAATGAGTTTGTCCTACGATTAGAGCAGAAAATACTGGAGTTACAAGGAGAACTTGAGCAGGTCCGCAACTTGGCAAACCTCTCCCTCACCCTAAACGTCCTAGAAGTTAACCAACAAAATGCTCAAAACCCAGCACCTCCTCAAAATACGCCAAACCAACGTCTACAAAATCCTCTCATACCCCATCAATATGCAGCTCCACCGCAAAATCCCAATCCTCTATCGGTAGAAACTCCTCCACAACACCATCATCAACCAACCCAGTACTCACAAACCACTACCTATCACACCCCTCAGAACACACCTCACCGTGTTCCTGATCCTCAAAACTCCACCAATGATCACCACTACACCCAAATCCCTGGCACCCACCAAAACAACCCCATAATATGGAAACACTACCTCATTCCACTCAACCAATCTCTTATACACCAGAATCCACTGAAAAGGACTTGTTCATCAAGAACATGGCCAAGGAACTCAAGAAGTTGACGAGTCGCGTTTAGGGTATTGAAGGAGGCCAAGGGATAGAAGGTCTGAACTACGAGGATTTGTGTATACAACTAGATGTGGAATTGCCGGAGGGTTACATACCTCCCAAGTTTGAAATGTTTGATGGAAGAGGTGATCCCAAGGTTCATTTGAGGACTTGTTGCGACAAGCTCTTAGGGGTCAGAAAAGATGAAAGGATTCGAATGAAGCTCTTCATGAGAAGTTTTACCGGAGATGCCCTGTCCTGGTACATAAGCCAGAATCCTAAGAAATGGGCCAATTGGGTGAGCATGGCATTAGCATTCATGGATTGGTTCAGGTTCAATACGGAGAATGCACCAGATGTCTTCTATATCCAGAACCTAAAGAAGAAGCCAACTGAGACTTTCTGTGAGTATGCTACTCGGTGGAGGTCGGAAGCATCCAAGGTCAGACCAACATTAGACGAGGAACAGATGAACAAGTTCTTTGTCAGGGCACAGGACCCACAGTATTATGAAAGGCTAATGGTCATTGAGAATCACAAGTTCTCCGATATCATCAAACTCAGGAAAGGATTGAAGAGGGTGTCAAAAGCGGGATGGTGACAAATTTTGAGGCACTGCGAGCCACGAACAAAGCATTACAATCAGGTGGCATATTAAAGAAGAAAGAAGTAGGGCAGTAATGGTGGCCCAAGGCCTAAAATCTCCACTCACATATCAAATACCTTCACCTACATACCAACCCTCACCTCCTAGATATTCCCAACCCGCCACCGCCTATCACACTTATAACACCCAGCCAGCCTACTATCATTCGCCTCCAAGTCCAAATTACCAGAAACCCCGACCTAATTTTGATCGCAAACCACCCAGACAATACACCGCCATTGCTGAACCCATCGACCAGCTGTACAAAAGACTAAAAGTTGCTAGTTATGTCACACCTATTCCTGCAGTGGCAATGGAGAATTCATCTCAATGGGTGGACCCAAACAAAACCTGTGCGTATCATTCTCGCATGAAGGGGCACACCATTGATGTGCCGGACATTGAAAGATGAGATCCAGACATTGATTGATAACAAGGTCATACAGGCGAAGGAAGCTGCACCCAACGTCCGCAACAATCCCCTTCCAGATCATAGGGGTGATGGGGTACATGTGATACAGACGGATGAAGAATGGGATCCTGAGGAGTCAATCAGGCTTATTCAGGAAGGCGATGACTTTAAACCTGCAGTCACACTCACTCCTATTGTGGTACAGATACAGCCATCAGTCGAAGTTGAGGTAACTGCATCGGTTCCATTTGAGGTAGAGGTAGCACCACCTGCAGCTACACCCGTTCCATTTGAGGTAAAAGTGGCCACACCTTTCACAGTGGTAGTAGCAACCACACCTCCTTTCAAGTCCAACGCCATACCTTGGCACTATGTTGCTGAAGCCAGGCGAAAGGGAAAAGCAAAGATGGAAAAATTTGGGGCCGCACATGGAATGACCCGAACTAGAAGGATCTATACACCCAAATATTTGGGAGGATCAAGCAAGGAGACTGCTACTAAGCAACCTGTTATTGAAACTGGGCCATACGATCTCTGGAGGAAAGTACAGGCGAGGGAATACTCAGTCATCGATCATTTAAACAAGACTCCTGCCCAGATATCCATCCTGTCGCAATTGCAAAATTCGAAAGCACATAGGAGTGCTCTGATAAAGGTGTTAAATGGAGCTTATGTGCCCAAAAATATCACCAGCGGAGAAATGGCCAGCATGGTAGGGCAAGTGCTGGAGAGTCGTATGATCACCTTCCACGAGGATGAACTATCGCCTGAAGGGTTAAGTCACAACAGGGCACTGCATATCACGGTATAGTTTGAAGAAAAATTCATTGCTAGGGTCCTAATAGATGGGGGTTCAAGCCTCAACATTTGTCCATTAACTACTCTGAAAAGATTGGGCAAAGATTTCCATGAGATACGGGCAGGAAGTATGAACGTGAAAGTATTTGATGGGTCTCAAAGGGCCACGATCGGGGAAATTAACCTTTGTCTGCAAATGGGAACAACTTGGTTCGATGTGGAGTTCCAAGTACTAGACATATCAGCTACATACAATCTTCTATTGGGTCGCCCTTGGATACAGCCGCTGGGGCTGTGGCTTCCACGCTGCACCAGGCCATGAAGTTCGAGTGGAACCATTAGGAGGTGATAATTCACGGAGATGGAAGTAACCCCATTTACACCAGTCAAACTATCCCGGTCATCAAGAATAGAAGAAGGCTGGGTGGAGAAAGTTATCACCACATTGAACATGTCAACGCAATTGATGAGGACAAGTGGTGGAGTAACAAAATACAAAGTATAATGGCATGGTCTGGGTACGAACCCGGCAAAGGACTTGGAAAGGAACTCCAGGGCATTACCAAACCAATATAGTTAAAGCGTCACGGTACCACCTTTGGACTTGGGTATCAGTACTCCTGGCAGGAATATGATGATTGGTCGCCTCCATGACGTGGTCCTTATTACCCTCTCGAGTAGCCGGTACCACACATAAGTCAGACTTTTCACCAGGCCGATACAATATGGGGATCTGCAGAGGAAGAAGCTTTGGCTGGACTGAGAAACCTGTTCCTGGAAGAAAAGGATATGGATTGCAATGCGATAGTTGAGGAGGAGGAGGAGGAAGAAGGCCTCACCATTCGGACTGTGGAGAAGGGAGCTGTTCTCAAGAATTGGACAGCCAACACCATCTCGGGCCCGCCGAGTCCCTTAGTAGCTTGGGAATTAGCCTGATTTGTTTTTATAGCCATGTTGGACATTTAAGATATTTTCAATAATTTTGTTTTAAAGACGCATTTTGTTTCGAAATAATTGCTCAAGTCATCGAGCCGTACTTGTTTTGGATATTTTCAAAATTTAATCAATGCATTGCTATTTATTATTCATTATTATCTTTCACATTTTTCTTTCTACAGCGTTATTATTACTATTCCTGATGAACCGATGATTGTGACATGTAATGAGACAACGCAATATAAAGATAGTGACTCGGAAGAAGAAGATGAAATACCTGAGGAAGTTGTCAAAGAGGTTGAGGACTTTGAGAAACAACCTAAGTCCAACCTGGACGAAACCGAAGCAATCAATCTGGGAGATTCCGAAACCGTCAAAGAGACTCGCATAAGAATTCACTTATCACCGTCAGAGAAGTAAGAATATACTTGTTTCCTGAAAGAGTATGAGGACATTTTTGCATGGTCATATGATGACATGATCGGTCTGAGCACATCCGTAGTGGCTCACAAGTTGCCTACCAATCCAATGTGCCCGCTAGTGAAGCAGAAACTCATAAAGTTCAAGCCAGATATGAGCCTGAAAATCAAGGAGGAAGTCACCAAGCAGATCAAAGCCAAAGTCCTTAGGGTAGTTGAGTACCCAACCTGGCTAGCCAACATTGTACCAGTTCCAAAGAAAGATGGAAAAGTCAGGGTGTGTGTTGACTATCGGGATTTAAACAGACCAAGTCCCAAGGATGACTTCCCACTGCCAAACATACAGATCCTGATCGATAATTATGCCAAGCATGAACTCCAATCCTTTGTAGATTGCTTCGCGGGTTATCACCAGATCTGGATGGATGAAGAAAACGCAGAGAAAACAACCTTCATCACATCGTGGGGAATGTACTGCTACAAAATGATGCCATTCGGCCTAAAGAATGCTGGGGCAACTTATATGAGAGCCATGACAACCATATTCCATGATATGATACACAAGGAAATAGAGGTGTATGTTGACAACGTCATCATCAAATCCAAGAAGGCCCCAGATGAATGGACCTGTGGAAGCTGCCAACAAAAACATCAAGAAGATACTAAGGAAGATGGTAGAAAATCACAGCCAATGGCACGAGAAGTTACCCTTTTCCCTATTGGGGTACCGCACTACGGTCCGTACATCAACTGGGGTAACCCCCTATTTACTGGTTTATGGTACCGAGGCTGTCATTCCAGCCGAAGTAGAAATTCCTTCTTTAAGGATCATACATGAAGCCGAACTTAGTAATGCAGAATGGATAAGGAGCCACTATGAGCAACTGGCCTTTATAGACGGAAAAAGAATGAACGCAGTATGTCACGGTCAGCTTTATCATAATAGAATGTCCAGAGCTTTCAACAAAAGGGTTAAACCAAGACAATTCGCACCGGGACAGTTGGTGCTGAAGAAGATTTTCCCGCATCAAGATGAAGCCAAAGGAAAATTCTCTCTCAACTGGCAAGGTCCTTACATGGTTAACCAGGGTGCTAATAGGAGGAGCACTCATACTTGCAGAAATGGACGGAGAAGTTTGGCCAAAACCAATCAATTAAGATGCAGTCAAGAGACACTACGTTTAAGATTGTTTACATTCATTCATCTGATGTAATTGAACTATGCTTGACCTGATTCCCATTTAAGAGGGGATACGTAGGTAGCCCTGTGGGTTCGGTCATATCATAATAAAATTTTCATTTCCTCTAGAACCTGAAATTGGGGCAGAATTTTGAGGAGGACCCATAAAATTTCAGAGCAAGTCCAGCCAACGCCATCATATGCCAAAAATCGGTTAAGTAACTGGGGCAGAATTTTGGGAAGGATTCTCAAAATTTCGGAGTAGACTCAACAAACTTTGCTGCACGCAGACTGACCAAAAGATCAAACTGGGGCAGAATTTTGAGGAGGACCCTCAAAATTCTATCGCAAGGAAGCTGAAATGTCTCTAAAAGTGTTACAGTCATTAGTTCATCTAAATAAATTGATATTACATATCACTATGTTTTCTAAAATAACTCTATTTCGTCAATAAGTGCGTATTTTTGTAAACTTCATCTCTATGGCAGCTAGGTGTTACCTAGGGTAACTCGAAATAGGGTTTCCAAAGCAGAACAAAGCGGAGCAAGAAGACAAGAGCACGGACCAACCTCCCCTACAAAATTCACAATTTTTCTTTGGGTGCACGCACGGTGAACATAACAGGAGTATTCACAAATGTACACATCAATATCACTACCAATCAGGTCACTAGACGCAAATATATCTCCAGCTAAGAAATATTCTACTCCTATTTGCTACTTGTTCACTGCATAAGGCTAAGCACTGCCTTCTCTTTGCATGAGACTAAGCCTTGTCTCAAATCTTGCATGAGGCTAAGCCTTGCCTCCATACTTGCATAAGGCTAAGCATTACCTTATCCTTGCTTGAGGCTAAGCCCTGCCTCCATACTTGTATAAGGGTAAGCACTGCCTTCTTTTACATGAGACTAAGCCTTGTCTCAAATCTTGCATGAGGCTAATCCGTGCCTCCACATTTTCATAAGGCTAAGCATTGCCTCCTCTTTGCATGAGACTAAGCCCTGTCTCAAATCTTGCATGAGGCTAAGCCCTGCCTCTCTTTTGCATAAGGCTAAGCACTGCCTTCTCTTTGCATGAGACTAAGCCTTGTCTCAAATCTTGCATGAGGCTAAGCCTTGCCTCCATATTTGCATAAGGCTAAGCACTTCCTTCATATTTGCATGAGGCTAAGCCCTGCCTCCATATTTGCATAAGGCTAAGCACTGCCTTCCCTTGCATGAGACTAAGCCCTGTCTCGATTCTTGCATAAGGCTATGCCCTACCTCCACATTTGCATGAGGCTAAGCCCTGTCTCGATCCTTGCATGAGGCTAAGCCCTGCCTCCACATTTGCATGAGACTAAACCCTGTCACGATCCTTGCATAAGGCTAAGCCCTGCCTCTCTATTTGCATTAGGCTAAGCCATGCCTCCCTATTTGTATAAAGCTAAACATTGCCTTCCTTATGGGACTAAGCATTGTCTCTCTCTGCATAAGTGTTGCTCTATTCCAAACTTTTCATTATCTTCTTCTCTCAGGGCTAAGCTCTGCCCCCAAACTCTGCACAAGACTAAGCTCTATCTTGTTGTCACCTATTTCATGGGCTGATGTACAGCCAATTTGTACAAAGGCGTCATAGTCCGAAGGCATTATCCTCATAGCCTGAAGACACCATGTCATGGCCTGAGGATCCCTGAATACTGCACATCATTATTTAAAGGCGTCATGATTCAGAGGCACCATTTTCATGGCCCGAGAACATCATTTCATGGCCTGCAAATCTCTTATCTCATGATTCATGGCCCGGGACATCATGGTCTAAGGACGTCATTGTCGCGCCCCCTTTTTCTCGCGAAATCGGGTTTATGATATTTGGGAAGACAACTCGTTCCCTTTTGGGAATTGGGTTTTGGATTGAAGAGTCGCCACCTAATGATTTATGTGCATTAGGACACTAAGAAGGGTTTGAGTCAAGTAACCAGAGATTGGGTAAGGGCTTGAAATTATCCCAAGGGGAAGGTGTTAGGCACCCCTCAGGATCCACTAGTGTGGTTCCCGGCCAAACTATTGTTGTGACTTAAATGCAAATAACACATAGGCAAGTAAGAGTTTCAAATAAGAGGGGGTTTTCATGTAATGGTCACAAATAAACAAAGTCGAAAAGAACTAAAGAGAGTTGATTTTCTTAGAAGAAATGGTTTTAAAAGATTTAAAAGAAACAAAGAACAAAGGGAAAGGGGGTCCTAGGTTTATTAATAATATGGATCACCCCACACAACATCCGGTAATCACTCCTCAATGAGGGGCTACACGTGATGTTATCGCGTGGTCATCATATCCATATCTACCCTTTCCCACCCCGTTAAGGTATTAAAGCGTGGAATGGTC
>NW_017672204.1:110546-119636 GCF_001879085.1 Nicotiana attenuata
GGGCACATACATAAAAAGGTTATTTAAGGACAGGGTTTTGAAGTACACAGTTTGTACAAATAAGGTAAGGAAATCAATTAATAGCCAGTACATCACAAGGTCTGAGATTTGTATGAATGAACCGAGTCAAAAAGATGGGAAAGGTTTTTAACTTAAGGGAAATCAGCAAACAATGGAAAGGGAATCAATTAGACCTATTTAGAGGGGATTCTGAATTAATCACAAGTTTGAAAACCACTTTAAAGGGAAGTTCCTCATATATAAGGAGCATACGAACATGTTAAGCATGAAAGAAAATTGTAGTGTCATTGTAAAATCAATAGAAAATCCAGTGTAGAAGAGTTTAGTAAAAATCAACATTATATGAAAACAAGGATGTCCAAACTTAGTTCAGAGATTCGAAGTTCGTCTGAAAGAACTAGGGGTGTCGAAATACAACCCTAGTTCAGGCAAATCACAAAGCAAAGATGAGAGGGCAAGCAATTGAGTCGAAACATGTTTAGAGGTTTCAGAAAAGAACTGAACCTTCTAACACGATTCTTTCAGCAACAGAACTCATGAGAAACATGATAGAAGCATAACATGCAAACACAGTAGAAGGGTTCAAAGAAAACAGAGTGAAAGAAACTAATTCGAAGCATAATGAGAAAAGACTGTTAAGAACAATAGGAAATCATGCTTAAGATGATCTTTTAGAAGAAACTTAAACAAGGTTCAGTAGAAGGCAAATAGTAAAACATTAAGAACACAGTAAAAAATATAGTAGGCGAAACATACCAAAACATGGTAGAAGAAAATACCAGAACATAGTAGAAAAGCATACGAGAACACAGTAGAAGAACATACAAGAACGTGATAGAAGAAAAACATAGGAGCACAGTAGAAAAGCATACGAGACCATAATATAGGAAAACACAGTAAGAGAAGCATATAAGAAACATGGTAAAAGAGAATACAAGAACAACACAGAGGCAAATACACACGAAAGGAAAGAAAGTCAGAAAACACTTGAACATTTTCAGAAAACCCTAGATCGGAAAAGAAAGGTTTTGAAAGTAATTTTTGAAAGAAAAGTTAGGGAAATCGTTTGAAAGCTCAGGGAAAGCGTAGATACACAACGGATCTAAAGAAATCGGAGAAAACCTCGAAGGGTTAGGGTTCAGAAGAACCCTAGAAATGAGAAAGGCTTTGAAAGGTCACTGATCTGAGTCTTCCTCGAAACGAGCACAGTAAGCTGGCTGATCATGGATCTTTACTGGAATGGGATCATTGAAGTTTTTGTTCGGATGTTTATCATGGATGACAAGGTAGCCAACGCATCGGCGAACTCATTCTGGATTTTGGGAACATGTCGGAATTCTATCTTTATGATCCTCTTCCTCAACTCCTGTACATGATGCAGATAAGGGAGTATCTTGGAGTTCTTGGTTGCCCATTCCTCTCGGACCTGGTGTATGAGCAGATCTGAATCCCTAATTACTAGCAACTCTTGAATATTCATGTCAATAGCCATCTTGAGCCCTAAGATGCAGGCTTCGTACTCGGCCATATTGTTGGTGCATGGGAACCTGAGTTTTGCAGACACCGGATAATGTTGACCGGTTTCTGATACTAGGACTGCTCCTATGTCGACTCCTTTGAAATTTGCTGCTCCATCGAAAAACATTCTCCACCCGTCACAGGATTCTGCAATATCTCCTCCTATGAATGATACCACTTCGTCAGGAAAATACGTTTTCAAGGGTTCATATTCTCCATCCATGGAGTTTTCGACCAGGTGATCTGCTAGTGTCTGTCCCTTGACTGCTTTCTAAGTTACGTAGACAATGTCGAATTCACTCAACAGGATCTGCCACTTGGCTAGCTTGCCGGTGGGCATGGGCTTCTGAAAGATGTTTTTCAAAGGATCCATCCTTGATGTGAGATATGTAGTATAGGCACAGAAGTAGTGCCTCAGCTTCTGAGCCACCCAAGTTAGAGCACAACAGGTACGTTCTAACAGATAATATCGGGCCTCGTACGGAGTGAACTTCTTGTTGAGATAATAGATGTCCTGCTCTTTCCTTCTCGTTTCATCATGCTGCCCCAGGACGTACTCGAAGGCACCATCTAACACTACGATATAGAGTAACAGAGGGCTACCTGGTTCAGGCGGGACTAAGACTGGTGGTGCTGACAGGTATTCCTTGATTCTGTCGAAAGCTTTCTGGCAGTCATCAGTCCATTTGGTGGCGGCATCCTTCTTCAACATCTTGAAGATCGGCTCACAGATAACTGTAGATTGTGCTATGAACCGACTGATGTAGTTAAGTCTCCCCAAGAAACTCATTACGTCCTTCTTGTTCTTTGGCGGTGGCAATTCTTGAATGGATTTGATCTTCGATGGATCCAGTTCTATTCCCCGGCGACTCACAATAAACCCAAGCAATTTTCCCACTAGAACCCCAAATGCACACTTCGCAGGATTCAACTTTAGGTTGTACCTTCGCAGTCTATAGAAAAACTTCCTCAAATCTTCCATGTGATCAGTGGCCTTCTTTGACTTAATGATGATGTCGTCTACGTACACCTCGATCTCCTTGTGTATCATATCATGGAAAATGGTAGTCATGGCTCTCATGTAGGTGGCCCCTGCGTTCTTAAGGCCAAATGGCATCATCTTGTAGCAGTACATTCCCTACAGCGTAATGAAAGCTGTTTTCTCAGCATCTTCTTCATCCATCCAGATCTGATGATACCCAGCGAAACAATCTACAAATGATTGCAACTCGTGCTTGGCGCAATTGTCAATTAGGATGTGTATGTTTGGCAAGGGGAAGTCGTCTTTTGGACTGACCCGGTTGAGATCCCGGTAGTCGACACAGACTCTAACCTTCCCGTCCTTCTTCGGTACTGGCACAATGTTGGCTAACCATGTTGGATATTCTACTACCCTGAGAACTTTGGCTTTGACTTGCTTGGTGACTTCCTCCTTGATTTTCAAACTCATATCTGGCTTGAATTTTCTGAGCTTCTGCTTCACCGGTGGACATGTTGGATCGGTTGGCAATTTGTGAGCCATAATAGATGTACTCAGACCAGTCATGTCGTCGTACGACCAGGCGAATATGTCCTCATATTCTCTTAGAAACTCTGTGTATTCTTCCTTTTCTGATGGTGACAGATGAACGCTGATTCGTGTTTCTTTGACATTTTTTGCATCTCCCAGGTTAACAATCTTAGTCTCGTCCAAGTTGGACTTAGGTTTGTTCTTAAAATTCTCAACTTCTTTAACGATCTCTTCCGGTATATCATCTTCTTCTGAATCTATGTCCGTTTGTTGCGTTGTCTCATTGTATGTCACAGTCATTGGTTCATCAAGATAAGTAATAGTAAAGTAATGAGAGAAAATAATAAGAGTAAGATTTATTAGAAAACCGAAATGCTTTGATAAATTCCATAACTGTTTTTGAACATTTAAGCTCTTTCTTGCGAAATTGAAAATGCGAAAGGAAAGTCAACTAGTAAAAATAAAAATAGTGCATGATGCTTGTTCAGCCTTGCTACCCCGCGGCTCACCGGGCTCTGGTGGTTCTAATAGTCCAGTTATTGAGGCATGCTCCTCTGCTTACAGCCTGTATGGAAGGGCCTTCCTCCCCCTCCTCCTCGAAAACGACACAACAATCCATGTCATCGTCTTCCAAGAACAAATTCCTCACTGCTGCCAGTGCTTCCTCTTCTTCTGACCCATAGATAACTTCGGCCGGTTGGAAAGTCTGCTCCAAGCGGGGTATTGGCTGCTCCAATGGGTAGTAAGGACCGCGCCATGGTTGCGACCAGTCGTTGAATTCTTTCTAGGTATACTCATACCCCAATCTGAAGGTGGTGCCGTGTTTCTTGAGCTTGATGGGCTTAGTGATTCCTTGGAGATTCTTGCCAATTCCCTTGCCAGGTTCATATCCACTCCAGTTTAGTATGCTTTCAATTTTGTTGTCCCACCATTTATCCTTATCAACGGCGTTGACTCGCTCGATGTGGTGGTAAGTTTCCCCGCCTATCCTTCTTCTGCCTCCTATTGCTGGGATAGTCTGGCGACTGTATATGGGATTGCTACCGTCGCCGTGAATGATCACCTCTTGGTGGTTCCACTTAAACTTCACTACCTTATGTAGTGTTGACGCTACAACCCCAGCGGCATGAATCCACGGTCGTCCCAACAACAAATTGTAAGATGCTGGCAAGTCTATTACTTGAAAATCAACATCAAACCGAGTAGGCCCCATTTGCAAACACAAGCTAATTTCCCCGATAGTGGACCTTTGGGAACCGTCGAAAGCTTTGACGTTGATAGCCCCGTCCTTGATCTCATGCAACCCTTTTCCCAATGTCTTGAGTGTTACCAATGGACAAATGTTGAGACTGGACCCTCCATCGACCGGGATCCTGGTGATAAAATAATCCTCGCACTGCACGGTGATGTGCAATGCCTTGTTGTGACTCAACCCTTCTGGTGGCAGCTCATCTTTGTGAAAAGTGATTTTGTGACTTTCCAATACTTGGCCTACCATGTTATCCATCTCTCCGCCGGTGATGTTACTTGGTACATATGCCTCACTCAGCACTCGTAGCAAGGCATTCTTGTGTGCATCGGAACTTTGTAGCAAAGCAAGAATAAAAATCTGTGCCGATGTTTTGTTCAGCTGGTCAATGACCGAGTATTCCTTGGCTTGTATCTTTCTCCAGAGATCATCGGGTCCAGTTTCAGTGATGGTTGGCCGATTAGAGGCCTGCTTGCTTGACTCGGCCAAATGCTCCGGGGTATAAACTCTACCGGTTCTTGTCATACCCTGTGCCGCAACAGCTTCCCCAAACTTGACCTTCCCTTTTATTCTTGCCTCGGCTGTCTAGTCCCATGGTATAGCCTTTGTATGGAGCGATGTTATGGCTGACATCGCCATTGGAATTGGCGTGGCTATCTTTATTCCGAACGGAGCCTGCACCTTGGCCGGTGAAACTCCAATCTCGAATGGTGTAGGTGCCTTTGCTGGAGACACGAATTCAACCTCAGTTGGTGTTGGCGTCTTTGCAGATGGTGGTGCTTCAAACTCGAGTGGCATGGACATATTTACCTCGGCGTCCCCAGAGGGCTGAATCTGGACCATATCGGATTAAGGGTGACTACTGGCTTCTTTGAATCGTCGCCTTCTGTGATTAAACCGATTGATCCCTTGGGGTCCCAATCGTCCTCTATCTCGATCATGTGAACACCTCCGCCCTTGTGGTCTGGCAGAGGGTTATTGCGGACATTCGGAGCAGGTTCCTTTGCTATAATGATCTTGTTATCAATCAAAGTCTGGATCTTATCTTTCATAGAGCGACATTCATCAATGGTATGTCCTTTCATGCCGGAATGGTATGCACAGGATGTATTTGGATTGACCCACTGAGAAGGGTTTTCGGGGGTTATAGCAGGGATAGGGGTGATATAACCAGCAGCTTTGAGCCTTTCGTACAGCTGGTCAATTGGTTCAGCAATGGCGGTGTACTGTTTGGGAGGCCTGCGGTCAAAATTTGGTCGAGGTCTAGGGAAGTTTTGACGTGGGGGAGGTGATTGATAGTGGGATGGTTGGGTGTTGTAGGCTTGGTAAACATGTGCTGGTTGGGAGTATTTGGGGTGAAGTGGGCTGATATGCGGGAGGTGGAGCTGACTGATAAGTGGGTGGTGGAGTATGGTAAGAGGGTGAGGGTGCTTGGTAATTTGGAGTAGGTTGATATGTGGGTGGAGGCATTGGATAGGTTTGGTATTTGATAAGGGATTTGGTCCTCTGTGCAACCATTACAGCACCTACGTCCCTTTTCTTAGACGTACCGCCAGATTGTAAAGCCTTATTGGTAGCCTGCAAGGCTTCAAAGTTCGTAACCATACCACTCTTGATGCCTTCCTCGATCCTTTCTCCTATCTTGATGATATCAGAATATTTATGATTCTCGATCAGCATCAGTCTCTCATAATACTGTGGGTCTTGGGCCCGAACGAAGAATTTGTTCATTTGCTCTTCTTCCAAAGCAGGCCTAACCTTAGCGGCTTTTGATCTCCATCGAGTAGCATACTCACAAAAGGTCTCTGTGGGTTTCTTCTTCAAGTTTTGAATATAGAATACATCTGGTGCATTCTCTGTGTTGAACCTGAATCTATCCATAAAATCAGACGCCATGCTTACCCAGCTTGACCACTTCTTCGGATACTGGCTAATATACCAAGTAAAGCGTCTCCCTTCAGGCTCCTCATGAAAAGCTTCATGCAGATTTTCTCGTCTCTTCCTACTCCGACCAGCTTGTTACAGTATGTTCTCAAGTGGACCCTTGGATCCCCTGTACCATCAAACATCTCGAACTTGGGAGGTTTGTACCCCTCGGGCAGTTCGACATCGGGTTGTATGCAAAGATCTTCATAGTTTAGCCCCTCAATTCCCTTACTACCTTCAACGCCTTGAATTCTGCTAGTCAACTTTTTAAGCTCTTCGGCCAAATTTCTGATGAGCAAGTCCTTTTCATCGGACTCGGGTGTGCTTGAGATGGGCTGGGTGGAGTGTGGCACAGTCTCCACGTAGATGGGGGTATTATGTTGGGTGTGGCAGTGGTCATTTGTGGAGTTCTGGAGTTCTGGGATGAAGAGTGAGGTATTATTTGAGGTATGGCAAGTATTGCAGTGGTGGTGAGGAGCGGGATGGTTTTGTTGCTTTGGGATGTTTTGCGGAGGTACAGGATTCTGTGCTTTTGGGAAAGTAACCTCTGGAGTGGTGAGGGAAAATGACAGATTTGCCAGATTCCGGACTTGATCAAGTTCTTCCTGAAACTTCAACAACTTTTGTTCTAGTTGGGATGCATTTTCCTTGGGGACCAGAGTACCAGGAGTGACCTCTACCCGTTCAGCTGAGTTGTTCAAATCTTTCATTTTTCCTTTGTTTCTGTGTCTGACAGGACTGGGAGGAGGAGTAGGTGGAGGGCCCCTGGATCTCATAAAATATGATGATGTTGCCAGAGTTCACGAACTAACCTTTGGGGAGGGGAATAAACAAAAAGTAAAACAAAAGGTAACAAGTCAGCGAGGATCATTAGAAAAATGTTGCAATATTCAAACACGTAGTGCTGAAATATAAAGCGCGTCCTAATTTTGGGGACCTCGTTGTGCCCGAGGTAGGCCTAGCGACAAGTTAATTTGGAGAACTTAGAATGCTAAATGCCTCATTTTATTGATAAAAGGTAGACGAATCCCAAAACGACACTAAATAACAAGAAATAAAAATCACTAATGGCCATCGGCCTTATTACATCTTATAAAGCGGAGATGGAAATTCCTATCTATTTGGTCCCAGAGGGACCTTCCCCAGACTCGGCATTGTTGGCTCCATCGAACAGCTCCCTAGCTCGCGCAGTCCTAGTAGCAAGTAAGCTCTGGCCAGATGTCTGCCTTCATTTCCTTCAGCAGTCCGGCAGTCTTCGACCCTCTTCAGAAACTTCTTTTCCAATTCTACTATACCTTGCTCCAAACAGACCAATCGTTTGTTGGCGCTGACAGCCATATCCTTCCACTCTTCAATTAGTTTTTGATTGGCTTCTTGTATTTCGCGGTGCTCACTTTCACATTCCCGAATCCTCTTGCGCAGTTGGTTGTACTTGACCTGTGCTTCAGCCTTTTCATCGATGATCCTGTGACCTCGAACAAACCCGGGTTGACCCAGACCATTGTGATTGTCCTCCAGCCAGCCTGAATAGTGTGGGTTACAACCAGCACGGTATCTGTCTGGTTCGATGGTGTCCCTTCCCAAGACAATCTTGCAGTTCCACATATGCTGAGCCTGGCACCTGTACGGACTATCATCATTCTGGAAGTCAGCTCGGAAGTGACTCGTCTTGTCGACCCTTGGTATAACCTGCTTCCTACCAGCCTGTCTCATAACTCGGAGAGGGACATAAGGGTAGGTTCCCTCAAACCGATCAGTATCAGAAATGGCGCATCTCTGGATCGAACGATGAATTCTTCAGTAGGGAACCACTCAAATATCCATTGTAATCGGTCCTCAGTCAAATTATCAAAGAGTTCGACCCATTCTCTAGCATTCTCCGGTTGGGCGAACATGTTGGGCATGTAATTCATTCGCTTTGGGTGATGAAAGGCGATATGATCGTCCCAGACCCTTCGATGGATTTCCTGTCGGTACTCACCCTTTTGGAGATGTTCCATGAGCCAAAGTTGAAGTAGAAGATTACAACCCTCGAAATGTTTGGCTCCCTACTGACACCTTTCTAGGGCTTGGTATATCTCTACAATGATCATTGGCACAAGACTGAATGGTTGTCCGTCAATTCCTTCCATTAGAGCTTTGGTGACGATAGCTAGCCTGGTATGGATTCTTGTTTTCTTCATTGGAAACAGTATCATCCCCAAGAAACAGAACATGAAGACAAAGACCCTTCGATGAATATGCCCCAATGATGTAAGGGCGAACTCATCAGGATAAGTACGGTAAGATTTGCTGTGACCGTACCTCTCGTACAAATAGTCAAAGGGAATGTACGACTCTTTCAAACATGTCAAGTCTGGATTCTTCTTTAAACCCATCATTTTGAGAAAACCTCTACCTTTGCGGTTTTTCGGCATTAACAAACCCGGAGTTTCCCACGGTATACCAGCTAGTCCTCCTATTTCCTCGAGCAGGGGTGTCATCTCAATGTCTCCGAAGCGGAACACAGACCTATTACAATCCCAGAATAGGGTAGCAACTTCTATGATTTTGTTGTTGGGTTGAATTTCCAAGAGAGAAGGTAGGTTTCCCAGGTATTTTCGGATAAGAGTCTGATCACTGGAATGAAGATCCTTCCACCAGCTTAGCAATTTTGGGTGGATGTTGGTGACCATGCCGAATCTAGGGACTTCGTGCCTCATATTTGTGCAAGACAAAATGGTTAGGCCCTTACCCCCACCAGACTCGACTATTTAATATCAATAATTGGCATAAAAGCATTTTAGTTCTCCAAATAAATGCACAAAACGTGGTAGTGTCCGTTTGGGTTTTGGGAAAACCCAGTGGACTTTGGACAAGGCTATCT
>NW_017672204.1:119764-194280 GCF_001879085.1 Nicotiana attenuata
AACACTAAATAAAGGAAATGACGGTAAATGAAGGCAGTAAAAGAAATAAGAGAAAGAAACAAAAGACAAGTTGGTTTTGTAATAGAAGAAGGAATTAAATGCTTAAAGGATTAAACAAATAAAGGCATATATGAAATGTAAAGTCACAGTAATAGCTTGAAATGGTAAAAGCCTAAAACAATATCCCCAGCAGAGTCGCCATGCTGTCGCGCCCCCTTTTTCTCGCGAAATCGGGTTTATGACATTTGGGAAGACAACTAATTCCCTTTTGGGAATTGGGTTTTGGATTGAAGAGTCGCCACCTAATGATTTAAGTGCATTAGGACACTAAGAAGGGTTTGAGTCAAGTAACCAGAGATTGGGTAAGGGCTTGAAATTATCCTTAGGGGAAGGTGTTAGGCACCCCTCCGGATCCACTAGTGTGGTTCCCGGCCAAACTATTCTTGTGACTTAAATGCAAATAACACATAGGCAAGTAAGAGTTTCAAATAAGAGGGGGTTTTCATGTAATGGTCACAAATAAACAAAGTCGGAAAGAACTAAAGAGAGTTGATTTTCTTAGAAGAAATGGTTTTAAAAGATTTAAAAGAAACAAAGAACAAAGTGAAAGGGGGTCCTAGATTTATTAATAATATGGATCACCCCACACAACATCCGGTAATCACTCCTCAATGAGGGGCTATACGTGATGTTATCGCTTGGTCATCATATCCATATCTACCATTTCGCACCGCGTTAAGGTATTAAAGCGCGGAATGGTCTCATTTACCTGTTGCATGCTATTACCCGCCCCAATCCTATCAGTCCCGGAGGTACTTGGGACTACTAATCCTAAAGGGAGGAGATGTTGGGCTTATTTGTGGTTTCAAAAGGTAAAAATACTAAGGCGACAGGCAAAACACATATAGCAAGTTTAGGGAAAGCATATAAACAAATAAAAGGCTCAAATACACCCCCTTCAAACAGAGAAGCACATAATTTAGCATGTCTTGCACGTACTGTTTAAGGTCTAATGAAACTTAAAGATTTGAGGCAGACTGATTTATTACATAGTTCAGATAAGAAGCCCGAATCAGGCATGCCTGCTGGTTGTAGTTAATAAAATCTGATTCAGTTTATAAAATTTATCCTACAGTTTGCCTAAATGTTGGATGAAGATCCTATAGGCATGATATCTACTGATTTCAGAAACAATGAATTAAACTGAACACATACTGATTTAAGAAAAAGTTGTCAGTTATTAAAAGAAAGGCGAGTTTTAGCAAAAGATCATAAGTTCTGCAACTGGTAAGGCATTATTACTGGTTTTAGACTTGAGGTGATTCAGATTTGATTAACTCCTATAGGCATGCTTTCTATGCGTTTGTCGACTTCAGAACATATGTATAGACATAATAAAAATGCAGAAACCCTATAGGCATGACATCTAAATGCTGGATTTTATATGAACATGACATCTGATTGCATTTGGTTATTAAGACCTATAAACATGTTTGCCTAGTGAGAAGTGGATATGCAAGAATTAGAAAGGACTTATAGGCATATTTTCTACATGCATGTACATCCTATAGACATGGTATCTATATATGAGAATGCATAAATCCTATAGACATGTTATCTACATATGAGGATGCTGAAATTAGAAATTCCTATAGGCAGGTTATCTACATGTGGGGACGCAGAAATCCTATAGACATGCTATCTACATATGAGAATGCTGACATATTATCTACATGTGGGAATGCAGAAATCCTATAGACATGGTATCTATATATGAGAGTGCAGAAATCAGAAATTCCTATAGGCAGGTTATCTACCCCTTTTTGCATGCATGGTTACCCTTCCCTTTTCACTAGCCATCCGCAAGAGTTTTATTACAAAGTTATTACAGCCCAGAAAAAGTAAAGTAAAGAAAAATACATCAGAAATTAAAAGTACAACTAAGGAGAGCCTGATTCAGACTTCCTGTCTGAAGTATGAAGTAAACCAACTCCAAGAGGTCACATTTCAAAGCCTTTCTCTCATTTGGGGTGCATCAGAGTTCCCTAAGAGTCTCACATGAACTCCAGGCAGTGCTCACACCCAAATGCATTACCACATTAAGACATAGTGCAGTGTGGAAAGGCCAGCCCTCAAGTGTCTAACTCAAGGTCCCAAGGCAAGGCTCACAAGAGGGGGCAGAACTTAGGAACTAAAAGAGAGTGTAAGTGCAGAAGTGGAATTCTGAAAGGGGAAAGGAAGAGGGAAGCAATTCACATTAATACACATAGGGGATAGGGTATGGGGAATTTGCAAGAGCAAAAGAAAAGCAGGCTGATGGGCACACCCAGCAATGGGATATGCTGGCACACCCTCCAGCCTGTTTATGTAGAGGTTAAGACTCCATTGGTTCAAACTTAATTCATGGGCAACAACTCACATTGCCATGCCTTAAGTCACAACTCACAAACACATAGGGGTAATAGGGTAGGGGAGCAAGGATTCACAACAGAAACAGGCAGAAAGATGTGAGCATACTTAATTTAAATGTTGAACTCTACAAAAATAGTAAAGTGGACATGGATACAAAAAGCTGTAAATAAACACATTGTGATGATGCTAAAGCTTAAATTAGGACATACCAGTTTCAAAGAAACAATAGAGAAAATGCAGTAGTCTTGTAAAAGCCACAGTGCAAACAAGAAGAGAGAGTAATATTATGTGTAAGTAAGAATTTAGAAGGATTGTGAAGTGTGTAGTGAAGGATTGTTAATCGTGTGTTTGTGAAAAAGGGGCGTGCCTTTTATAGTGTGAAAATCAGGCAGAAATAAGGTAAGAAAATAGTTGAAGAACTGATTGTCAATCAATTACACAAAACTCCCTTTAATTAAGGGATTCATATTCAAACGGGTGAAAGCCAATTAAGGAAAGAAATTGAATAAACAATTTGTGCACAACATGCAATTAAGGCCACATACATAAAAAGGTTATTTAAGGATAGGGTTTTGAAGTACACGGTTTGTACAAATAAGGTAAGGAAATCAATTAACAGCCAGTACATCACAAGGTCTGAGATTTGTATGAATGAACCGAGTCAAAAAGATGGGAAAGGTTTTTAACTTAAGGAAAATCAGCAAACAATGGAAAGGGAATCAATTAGACCTATTTAGAAGGGATTCTGAATTAATCACAAGTTTGAAAACCACTTTAAAGGGAAGTTCCTCATATATAAGGAGCATACGAACATGTTAAGCATGAAAGAAAATTGTAGTGTCATTGTAAAATCAATAGAAAATCCAGTGTAGAAGAGTTTAGTGAAAATCAGCATTGTATGAAAACAAGGATGTCCAAACTTAGTTCAGAGATTCGAAGTTGGTCTGAAAGAATTAGGGGTGTCGAAATACAACCCTAGTTCAGGCAAATCACAAAGCAAAGATGAGAGGGCAAGCAATTGAGTCGAAACATGTTTAGAGGTTTCAGAAAAGAACTGAACCTTCTAACACGCTTCTTTCAGCAACAGAACTCATGAGAAACATGATAGAAACATAACATGCAAACACAGTAGAAGGGTTCAAAGCAAACAGAGTGAAAGAAACTAATTCAAAGCATAATGAGAAAAGACTGTTAAGAACAGTAGGAAAGCATGATTAAGAGCATCTTTTAGAAGAAACTTAAACAAGGTTCAGTAGAAGGCAAATAGTAAAACATTAAGAACACAGTAAAAAATATAGTAGGCGAAACATACCAGAACATGGTAGAAGAAAATACCAGAACATAGTAGAAAAGCATACGAGAACACAGTAGAAGAACATACAAGAACGTGATAGAAGAAAAACATAGGAGCACAGTAGAAAAGCATACGAGACCATAATATAGGAAAACACAGTAAGAGAAGCATATAAGAAACATGGTAAAAGAGAATACAAGAACAACACATAGGCAAATACACACGAAAGAAAAGAAAGTCAGAAAACACTTGAACATTTTCAGAAAACCGTAGATCGGAAAAGAAAGGTTTTGAAAGTAATTTTTGAAAGAAAAGTTAGGGAAATCGTTTGAAAGCTCTGGGAAAGCGTAGATACACAACGGATCTAAAGAAATCGGAGAAAACCTCGAAGGGTTAGGGTTCAGAAGAACCCTAGAAATGAGAAAGGCTTTGAAAGGTCACTGATCTGAGTCGGAGAGGTCAGAATCAGGCTTAAACAACCATGGTACGCCGGAGCAACGCAGGAGATGACCGTGGAACTCTGAATCGATAGAGGTCTAGGTATGAACCTTCAAGGTCAGGCCTTGAATCTTCAGAGATCATGCACGTAGGAGCCATAGGAGGCCGGTGTAGGACTCTCGTAGCCTTGGAGGCCATAGATTCCGGTGGATTTCAGGGTGGAGATGGTAAGAGGCGGCTAGGGTTTGAGAATATTCGAGAGAGTTTGAGAGAGTGGAGAGTTTCAGAGGCGGCGGGCTGGTGAAAATGATTAGGGTTAGGGGGTTTTGGTAAATTAAAAAAAAAGAATGAAGCGCGGCCGTTGATCATTGATCAACGGCCTGGATTAAACGGGGAGCCGGGCGGGTTGTATTTAATTGGGTCAGGGGCGGGTAATTTAAGAATTGGGCCGGGCAATTTGGGATTGAAATTGGGTTTAATTGGGGGGCTGATTTAGGCTAAAATTGAAATAAGTAGGGCTAGTGTTTAAATAGCCACTTTTCCCCTTTTTATTTATAAAAAATAGTAAAATAATTTCTGAAAATAAAATTAAAGGTACTAAGATTAATAATATATAAATATTAAATAAAAAATACTGGAATCAATTTTGTAACTATAAACGCAATTAGATCTTAAAATAGTCTAATATTGTAATTATGTGCAATTTAGCTTTAAAAATACTAAATAAATTTGTAAAAAATGTGCAAAACTTACCTTAGATATATTTTGGTATAAATATGAGAATACAATAAGTGAATCAAAAAAATGATAATTTGGAGAATAATTATTGATTTTTTACTGGTAAAATAAGGCAATAAAATTGGTTTAAAAATCTTTAAAAATTAAAGAAAAAATAGGGAAATTCTTGGACAATACTTATATATGCATACCTATTCTATTTGAAAGGTATTTTGTATATAGAAATATACAGGGAAAAGTTGGGTATCAACAGTCATCTTCACCGTCCAAAGACAACCTTTCATGGTCCAAAGGGAACTTGCATGATGTTTAAATTCTTGCAATACTCTATATACTCGCATGCATTGTATTTTAAGTTTTGCAAGTAATTCAGGAAGTAACCGTTCTTCAAACTTGAGCAACCTTCGCTCCGGTTTCCATTCAAACCCTTCCGGTTTCCATTTGTGCCTTACCATCATTTCAAACGTAATCGACCCCCATCAATTACCTACCTTTACCCCATGACCGTTCAGATATCTGCCCTATGATACACCCGTTATACTTTAGACTCATAATCATAACTCCATTCGATATTACCCTTCACAAAAGAACCTTTTCTGAAACTCGCTACCATTCTTATAACAAATCCATTGACCTCATTCACCGTTGGGTCCAGAACTACATATGGCCTGATTCCTGTAAAACCAGGGATATGTAGGCAGCTCAGAGACCAGAGTTCGGCCTATATTTTTAGAACATCCCATTCGGTCAAAATTGGTCATCATTTCTTTACCCGAAAACTCTTTCATCCTTCCCGAGTAAAGAGGGGCAATTGTTGATACCCAATATTTCCCTCACATATTTTAAAAAATGCATATATACTTTCAAAATAGGGCATGTGTATCAACTAGTATTTTTCTATAATTTCTGTAATTTTAAAAGGATTTTTACTACTTAATTCTAGCATTCTATTATATAAATAATTTATAATTGCATCACCAATAGGTTTTATGATAATTTTATTGCTTAATTTATCATTTTTATATTTATACTAAGCTTTAATTATTTCATGAATTTCCATATGTACATGTTAGGGCTATATTTTCAATAACTTTGCAATAATAGCCCATGTGTGCATAATTACCTTATTTTACAAGAAAATAACCTTTTATATTTATATAATGCTAAGTAATTATTTTAAATCATCTTCATGCGTAAAAGTAATTTTTATCACTTTTTAGCTATTTTTATAAATTATTTTTATCAATTAATTGAGTATTTAAATAATAGCCCCTTTTCCTTAATCATTTTTCGGACTACCCCAATTACACCAACCCAATTACTTAAAACCTTAGCCCAATCCCTCAGCCCAAACCCAATAACCCAATTATTTTAATCCGACCCACAACCTCCTCTAATCATGACCGTTGATCTCTGAGATCAACGACCTCCCAAACCCTACTCACTCTCTCATTTTCGCCGCCTCTGAATCCTCTCCTCCTCTCTTCTCTCTCAGACACCCTCGATCCCTAGAGCACCGTCACTCAAAAACTCCCCCAAACCCTTCCGATTCTTGACCAGATATGAGGTCACCTGGTGATTTCCTGCCTTATCTAGCCTCTCACCTCTTCTGGTTGTTCAATTATGTTGATTTATGAAAGAATCTCGAAGAGATTCAACTCAGATTTTGTTCAAACCTTTTCATAAGCTATCTATGGCCATTTCCGTTTGTGAGTACCATTATCTTTGTGTTTATGGCTCGAATATATGGTTCCAAGCCAGATTATCTTTCATCTCTGTCATTCTTTTAAAACCGTAGTCTCTTGCCGCTCGAATCTGTTCAGATCCTTGTAGATCTGAGATAATTTTAAGTTTATTCGTTATTTCTCTTTAAAATTTTCTGTGTTTTCTTATTATTAACTGATTTTTTGTCTTCTCTAAAGCTAGTGTTTCATCCCTTCAAGTTTCTGGAAAATACTAATTTTTTTAAGTGTTTAACCCAAATTTTCTTTACTTATTCGACTGATTCTCATGACTATGTTCTAAACCCTTAGGTTTCTCTGCTTATTGCGCTGGTTATTTCAATTTTTTTTCGTTATTATTTATCTCTGTCAACCAAAATAGATTGACTGATTTTATTTGGGGTTTGAATTATATTTTTTCCTGTTAAAACCAGTATTTCCCCGTGATTTTACCTACTTTCCTTATGACTTTTGATTGGTACTACTTGCCTTATTTAGATCAATTGGTCTAATTTAGGGTCAATAATTAATTTATTTCTTTCCTTATTTGAATCCAAATCTGAGTTGTTAATTGGTTCTCCCTAATTTAAGGGGGTGTCTTCCAGATTCTGGTTGTATCAATTAGCTTGGGTTTAGCCCCAATTCACTGATTAATTATATTTGCTTACCTTATTTGTGAACTCTAATTTTCTTGCCTTAATTGTCTTCTCTGCTGAATGCTATATAAACTCCATTCTGATTTCTTTTAAAACACACGAACACACTCAAAAAGTTACACCCACACACAGATTCTTACTCTTACTCACACACACTCTCCATTGTGATCTTTTCTGTTGCTTGTGTTTGCTGCACTGTCTAGCCGGCTGAAAGCCAAGGCTAGACTATTGGACTCTACTTGTTCTCAACTTCCTGTTTGCTATTTCTTAACTGGTATGTCTCCACTTCTGCCATCATTTAATATGCTATGTAATTAGACCTATTTGTTTCATGTTTATTGATCTTAATCAGCATGTCTACTTCTATGTATCTAAACCTATGTGCTTCTTACTCTTAATCAGCATGTTCATTCTTATGTAATTAGGCCTATGTACTTCTTGTTTTCAGCATGTCTGCCTTTATGAAATTAGACCTATGCCTATTTGTTTCTCAACTAGCATGATTTCTGCCCTGTTTTTAAGTGTTCACCCTTAACAAACTCCTGGTTAACTCACGATTTCTATGCTCTCAATTTCTGTTACCCTTCTGTATGATTGTCTGATCAGTAATTTAATCCCAGCATGTTGTTTTATGATTAATATATGCCTTTATTGTTCACTTAGTTGTAGCTAATGGATTAAAGCCATGTGAAACCTTGTTCAAATTAATTGTCACTCTATTCTGGCTGTTGTGTGATTGCTAGAGTTCATGGCTAAACTCCTTCTGCTAAATGTGTGCTACTTGTGGTTCTTGTAATATGATAATCTGTTCTTATGCACTTCTAAGATCCAAACTGTTTTCTTTACTAAAACTACTTCCTATCTTTATACACTATTTTCAACTCCTATTCTTAGTTAACTAGGGTCCTGCCACCCCAATGTAAGCACTGCTTAGGGTCCATAAGACTCCTCTGAACTCTGACATATTGGGGTTGGTTTCCAATCCTTTATGAACTGTGTGTTGAACATTTGGTACTGCCCGGGGTCCCTGAGGCCCTAGGGAACTTTGACACACCAGGAACCTGCTTTATGTGTTATGGATGGACTACCACTATGCTTAGAGGTGCTATGTTTGGAGGCTTGGTTCTAAGTGGATGTTGGGCCTATGAAGGCTCTCTATAGTATAGTGATTTCATTATGTAATTCAGTTATATTGGTCTGTATAATTAATCTTGTAAAAAACAGATATCGGGGTTATTAGTAAAGATGGGAGGGTTTTTTATATATCTCTGTTGGGATTGGGTAGAGAATATGCTTATAGGATTTGATTATGCTGGTATTGTCTTATTGTTTTGACTCTGTGCTTCACATCTGCATATCAGAAATCCTGTTATAGGGCTTTGCGTTTAATTTTGCACAGTAGACATCATGTTTATAGGATTAGCACGTATTTTTATCCAATGTGCATTACTAACCATGTCTATAGGCTATTGACTGTTCAAATAACCATTTTTCTGTCAATGCGCTCTAAGAATTCTGCCTATGCATGAGTAATAGAGATCTTGCCTATAGGAACTGAAGTCATCTAGATACCATGCCTATAGGGTTTCAATAATTAATTTCTACATTTAGATACCATGCCTGTAAGGTTTCAAAATTAATTTTCGCACTTAGACATCATGCTCATAGAGATAAACACGTAAAATTAGTTCTGTAATGCTTGTGATCATTTTCAGCACAAAGACAGCGTGTCTATAGGGTCTAAACGGATAAAATCTGCCTGTTTAAACTAGTCATTGGTTTACAATACGTTTAAATGTCATCCTTATAGGATCCAGCCGGTTATCGCCTAGGCAAGCCTGTAGGATAATTAGAACGCTGAAATTGCCAAAAATTGTATTTGTTTGACTGCTTGAAACGTGTCCACACTCAGTAAGTAATAAAATCAGTAGGCAAACTGGTTAGGTATTTACTCGCCTTAATAAAACTACTGCATATTTTGTGCTCATCTAGATATCCTGCTATAGGACTCTAAATCGTTTAAAAACTGTTTGTTTGAGGCGTGCATTTGTTTTGTCTATTTGTGGAGGGAAATGTGAGCCCCCTTAATCATATCTTTATGTGATAGTCCTATTTGACTTTTTGTTTGTCGCTTAGTTTTCTCCTTTTAAAACAACATAAGTGAGTCTAGAACTTTCTTAAATAGAGGTCCTAAACACCTCCAGGGCCACATGCAAGGGACGGGTAATGCACGCATAAGGCACGTACTGGATGCTATTAGAACGCTTAGGTAACAATAAGTAAGGGGAGGGTAATCAGGTAGTAAAAGGAACTGATGACCTGTGTGCTAATGCTATGTGTAGCATCTCAACTTAGGGACGATTACCAAGTATTGCACATAAGTGATCCTATAGGCTAAAAAACCTAGGACCCCCTTTTACTCCTTGTTTTAGAAATAATATCTATTTGTCTAAATTGCTTTAATTGTTTATAAGACTAATCCACCTAATTCGAGTTTGGCCGGGACCCATCGTTGTGGACCTCGAGGGGTGCCTAACACCTCCCCCTCAAGGTTATTTCGAGCCCTTACCCAATCTTTGGTAATGCAAATCGGTTTATGAGTTATTTGCTTTAGGTGACCTAACGCACCTTAAATCCGTTAGGTGGCGACTTTTCAAATTCCATACCCCTTCCCAAAAGAAAATGAGTTGTCCCAAAAATGTCGAAACCCAGACTTCGCGAGGAAAAAGGGGGCGTGACAGTATCTCTCTCGGAGGCTATCTAGTCCACACGCTGCTTGAGTCTGAGAATCTCAATATCCCTGGCTCTGAGCCCCTCCCTCATCAGGACATCTTTCTTCTCAAGCTGCAAAAATCAACCAAAAGGTGTTAAATGCTAAAGTCGGACAAGCATGAAAATAAAAACATACGAAGACTGTATCGCCTGCTCAACAAGATTGGTCCGCTCTCGAGACACCATCTCCAAACGAGCCCGAAGGTCATGAAGTTCTTCCTCCTTTTTGGTAAAAAGAGCCCCGAGCTCGTCAGCCTCTGATGAGAGCCTCCTACACTCTTCCTCATAGCGGGTCAACTCAGCTTGGGACTTAGCAAAAGCCCGATTGTAAAGCACTATAGCCTGAAAGCATAAGAGAACAAAATCAGGAAGATGAGGATCGGAGCTCAGAGCATAGTCGACGAAAGATTACCCGTTTGCATAGCCTCTTAGATTCCTCGAAAATGAGTGTTATACCCCATTTTAACATGGGTCAAACTAGAGTATAACATATTGGTAATTCTGAGGTTTAATAAATTAAAAGAGTCGCCACCTAATTAATTTAAAGGTGAATTAGGACAGCAATTTTAATTATGTAGTGCTTAAATTTAACTCTGTTTTATGGTCTGCTTAACCTTATGATTATGGGTAAGAGTTCTAATTAATCCTACAGGGAAGGTTGTAAAAGCACCCTATGTGATCCGTTAATTACGGTTAACCGACCAAACTTAGGTTAATTAAGGCTAAGGTATATAATATAAGTACATCATTTAGGTGTTAGGCATCTAAAGAAAGTAGCTTGTAACTAATATATGCGCATGTTACCTAAAATAGTAATTTGTTAAATTGATTTAACCATAAGTTGCAATTTTTTTTTTTTAAAAAAAACAAGTGAACTGGATCAGCCAAGGCCTCTTTATAAGTGTTGTAAAAACTTATAATTGAGTGTCAATGTTTAAATGAACAAAATGGGACAAGACCAGTAAGTAAGTTAGCCGAATAACTATCTATATTTGAAGAGTAACTTTTACGAATAATGATGTTCTTTTCTTGTGGAATTGCTTGGCAAAATGTAGCTTCAAAGATGATAATAAGAATCTATTTTCCAAAGATAGACTAAGAGAGTTGGTAAAAATTGTTTTTCATATACACTTATAACAATACTTAGCTTATTCTTTTGAAACCCGTTTTTACTTCTTATAAAAAAGTGTCTGAAGCATAATGTTAAGCTTACTAGAAAATGAATACTCTAATAGCTAATAAGAAAAGAAAGTTATTAGATTATCGATCTTAGATTCCACATTCTAATTATCGTATCGTATGTGATATAAGTATAGCAAAGAACCTAAGTAATTAAATCCAAACTTGAGATAAAACCCAAATACACAAGCAAATTAACAATCACAAAAGTTAGATAAATTGAATGGCAAAAGAAATAAAAGAAGAACGCCATAAGCGCCCCCAAGTGTTTCGCTTATTTTCTTGCTATTTGGTGCCTTCTAAGAATAAGGGATGTGATGACTCTATGTGTGAATATGGGCGAGTCTTGCATCAAGATTCCATGTCGCTCCAACTTTTGGGGTGCAACAAACAGGGGCGAGAGTCAAGGGACTATCTCAGGCCTCGAATCCGCTAACCCGAAAGGCAACAAATCGCCAAAAAAAAAAATCAAGAGTATTGCTAGGAGAAAACGAAGATGGAGAAGTAAGAAAGCAAGCTAGAATTTTTTAGAAGAAGAACAATAAGTTTTAAGGGATAGAGGCAGCTGAAGCTTGTGTTTGAAGAGAGAGGCTGCGGCTTCGAACAAAGTCTAGGCTGACAAGGCCGCTAATAACCATCAATTTTGGGGTAAAAGGGGCGGCCGAAAACCTCCTCCAAACATGAGTTTCAAAGCAGATATTTATAGATAGAAGTTAGGGTTCTTGAGCGGGATTTTTTTTAAATCAGATTTGAATTTTGGTCAACATACCCGTTAGGGATTTTGGACAGACTTTGCAGGCTTCACGTGATCTCAAAAGTCTTACTCGAATTGGAACATCAAAGCTCTGCCATGGCTTATGCAGATGCTGAACTTTCACCAAAATAGGAAGATAGGGAAGAAGCACGTTAAAACAAAAGCAAAGAAAAGGCTACTGATTAGGTCTTATGCGGGCGGGCTTGGTCTTATAGTGTGGGTTGGACGGATTGGAAGGTGTTTGGGTAACATATAGGCTCACTGGGCCGCCCCATTAATGGGCTGATGAATAACCCTCTTCTTTCAAGTGTTGGACTAGATCATGGAAAATGATTTGTATGCTAAATAGGATAAGGATTAACTTCTATAGATTGAGCCAATATAATCGGCTGAATTAAAATAGCCATTTCCTTCTTCCTTGCATTTTCTTTGGGCTCCTTTCTTGGATTAAACTTTATTATAATGTTGAACAAATCATTAAAATACTTAGAATGCTAGAGTAAATTATAATAGCTCGTATTTAAATGAATAAAATAATTATAAGATATTATGAAAATTTAATGAATAACTATTACACTAACTTTCTAAATAAAATACTATAATATTAAATATTTATTTGTAATTGTTGAATTAAGAACATAATACTATTTGATTAAATAAGGAGAAAGGGTATCATTTTCACAAAGATACGAGAATAATTTTCGAATGCCAATGATGATGACGGTAAAATCATAATTATAACTATTGTTACAATAATTAGTAATGTTAGTAGTAATATTTTAATAATTGAAAATAGGCCTAATTTGGTGTTAAAATTACTCTAATAAGTGATGCTAGAAGCTCAAATAAACATTCTGGAAGAAAGAGGGACAAAATTGGATGTCAACAGCTGCCCCTCTTTGATCGGAGACGATGTAAGAGTTTTCGGGCAAAGAAATTGACATAGTAACCATTTTTGTCCAGGCCATCAAGGTTGGAATGGGACAAAGGGGACGTATAGAAAAATGATTGCGGCCGAACTCCGGTTTCGAGTTGCCTACATATCTCGGGTTTCACGAGAATCAGGCCATATGTAGTTCAAGGCTTATGATACCCTGGAGTTGGACTCAACTATTGATGCGAACCTTAAAATGCTGCCCCAGTGTTGAATTATAGAGATATTGGGTACCATGATTGATAGAAAGATGTTTGAAATAAGGGTTTGGTTAGGAATTTTGAGAGTTGAGTCGAGCTGAGTTCGAAGTAGATCCTTGACCTTTGTTGGAGAGTTTGGTATTCCTCCCCAACAAACTGCCCCAGTCCACTGCTAAGATATAGTTCCAGGTTGCGCTATTTTTCCTGCAGAACTTAACAATGCTAAGAAAATTCATTAGGAAATAAGATGCAATGCCATAAAAAATAATCTTATGAAATTAATATTTAGGCGTTAATTCATAAGAAAAGCGAATTTATTGTGCAAACATATAAAAAATATAATTTTATGGTGACATATTTCATGGTCGGCAATGGCACATGGAAATTTAGTTTATAAAAATAAATGCATTCAGCAATGATTTATGAAAGATATGTTTTGGGCAATATTTATGCAAGCAGGACCACTCGGGTCGAAATAAATTAAATGTCCCTTTGAGGAAGGATTAACTTCAATATCCTATTTGAGGGCGGATTGACCCGATATATCCTATTTTAGGGCGGATTGACCCGATATATCCTATTTGAGGGCGGATAGACCTGATATATCCCATTTGAGGGCGGATGGACCCGATATATGCCATTTGAGGGCGGATAGACCCGATATATCCTATTTGAGGACGGATGGACCCGATATATCCTATTTGAGGGCGGATGGACCCAATATATTCTATTTGAGGGTGGATGAACCCGATATATCATATTTGAGGGCGGATGGACCCGAAATATCCTATTTGAGGGCGGATTGACCCGATATATCCTATTTGAGGGCGGATGGACCCGATATATCCTGTTTGAGGGCGGATTGACCCGATATATCCTATTTAAGGGCGGATGGACCCGATATATCCTGTTTGAGGGCGGATGAACCCAAAATATCCTGTTTGAGGGAGGATAGACCCGATATATTGTGCTTGATTCGTAACTAAAAAAATTGATGCAGTGCGAAGAGCTTGATACGGTGTAGAGATCTTGATATGGTGCCCACTTTGTAGTGGTAATTCATGGTGCAATGTAAAAATCCTGGTGCAGTAAAGTAGGGAATATCCATGGTACGGAGAGCTTGATGCAGTGCTTTTATAGAAGCAAATATCTAGGGAGCGGTGCAAATAGTGTATAATATAATTCAAGAATAGCTAAAGGTTGCCCCTGCATTACTCAAAGAAAGTTGTTAGTATAAAAGAAGATTGTTGCCTTGCATCGAACATCAAAGTTTCGGCATTGAATCTGCAATTGTATTGCGATGGCATTTCAAGCTTGCTGATGCGAAGATGACCAGAATTTAGATCGAAAATCTGACTTCTGCCTTGCCGAATATTGAGAATCCTTCTGCGAAATCTGCCCCGGTTCTGACTTTTAGGGGAAATAAAATTTTGATTACATTGAGACCGAACCCATAAGGCTGCCTACGTATCCCCTCTTAAACGGGAATCAGGTCAAAACGTAGTTCATTACAAAAGTCTCAGAAGAATTACAAAAGAGTAGTACTAAGGATGGAGAATGGTGTGATATGACATCATTCTCAGTCTTCTTGATCAACTATGCGTTTTCTTTTCAAACATCTTGGTGCCAATTTTGATGGATCTCCTTTGACAATAATTGTACCTGTAGTTGAAATTTCGCAATTATTGCTTGGTAACTCAGGTTGTATCTTTATCTTGCCTTGCTTAATCATGCTCTGTATCTTGAATTTGAGTGTTGGACAATCTTCGGTGTCATGTCTCTGAATATTTGAATGAAAGACGCAGTTCTTGGATGGATCAAAGTTCAGAGCTGGATGCTTAGAGATAAATCCTTTCCTTTGTTGTAGAAGACCTTTGTCTTTCAATCTTTCAAGTATGTCAGTCAATGGCTCGTCCAAAGGAGCGAAATAGCAGTGCTTAATTTTCTTTTGTTGTCGAAGGTTGGGTTGTGCTCGGGGAGACTGCTTCTGGAAGTTTTGCTGAAAATTTTGCTGGCAATTAGGCTGGAGGTGACTGTTGTGTAAGTTGGAAGTGCCATAAGATTGCAAAAATTGGTGATTCTCATGGCATTGTGGCTGGTGAATAGCAGTCATGGCAACTGAGCTATCTTCTTTCTTTTTGCTTTGCAGGTTTTCAGATATCTCTTGATGAAAGGTTTGGTTAATGGTTTGAGTTGTTGAATTTCCCACAATTCTTCCTTCCTGAATGCCACATTCTAGCTCGTGTCCAATTCGAATCAAATCAGAGAAATTGCGTGCACAAGTTGCGAGCAACTTATCAAAATATATGCCTTCTTGAATTTGAATGAAGGTTGAGATCAATTCTCCCTCGGGCAATGGCGGATGTATTTTTGAAGCTTCTAATCTCCATCGTATGGCATACTCTTGAAAAGATTCATGCGGCATTTTATTTACTTTGAGCAAATCAGCCATGTGCGGATCACTGTGACGACCCAAAGGGTCATCGCCTGTATTCCTACTCACTCTGTATTTCTGAGGCCGTGAAAACCTCACTTGGGGGTTGCCTCGAGTTTGTGTGCGCAGTCCGGGCGCATAGCTGGAACGTTTAAATATGAATTTGTGAGAAAAATAATAAAATTTTGATGTTTTAATTGATTAAGTTTGACTTCGGTTAACGTTTTGGGTGAACGGACCGGGACTCGTGATTCGACAATCCCGGAGGGTCCGTAGGAAAATATGAGACTTGGGGGTGTGACCGGAATCAAATTCCGAGGTCCCGAGTCCGAGGAATAAATTTTTACGTGAAATTGTTTTCTGAAAATAATTAAAGAATTGGAAAATGTTATTTGTTTAGAAGACTGTGCTGTTGGGCTCGTATTTTGGTTCCGACGCCCGGCACAAGTCTTAAATATGAGTTAAGCAATTGCTGTGAAGTTTGGTTAGATTTGGGCGTCATTTGACGTGTTTTGAGCTAGAAGCAGTAAAATTTGATGTTTCATGGAAATTGGAAGGAAATCATGGGTCTTGAGGCCTAATTCGATGTTGTTTTGGCGATTTGATCGCACGGATGAGTCCGTAGGATATTTTTGGAGTTATGTGCATGTTTGGTTTGGAGCCCCGAGGGCTCGGGTGAGTTTTGAGTGGGTCCCAGGAGGGTCTTAGACTTAAAAGTATCAGAAATTTGCTGGTCCAGGTGTTGCAGGCCCCCAGCGCGGCCGCGGTTATTTCCGCGCGGCCGCGGTGCATTTCTGCGCGGTCCGCGTGGCTAGATTCAGAGGGGGGTCTTGGGTCCATTCAACCAGTGCGGCCGCGCACCAAATCAGTGCGGTCCGCACTGGGTAGGTTCAGAGAGTCATTTTTCTTCCCTTCCTCGGCGCGGCCGCGGTGCATTTTTGTGCGGTCCGCGCCAGCCTTCAGTAAAGTATATAAAGTCGGGATTTTCACTCATTTTTCACTTTTTTTCAAAACCCAAAACATAAGAGGCGATTTTCCAAACGATTCTACTTCTTCAAAACGATTGGTAAGTGATTTCTAACTGATTTTCTATACTCCTTAATATCCTTAAACACAATTTCAAACTTCAAAACAAAGATTTTAATGGGGAAATTGGGAATTTAGGGTAGAACCTAGGTTTTCTAAAATTGGGGGTTTTGGACCTCAATTCGAGGTCCGATTCCAAAATAACTTACAGTTTGGAGTTCATGGGGGAATGGGTAATCGGATTTTGGTTCGAACCTCGGGTTTTGACCACGTGGGCCCGGGGGCGTTTTGGGAAATTTTGAGTGAAACTTTGGGAAATTCACTTTTCATGCATTCAAATTTATTAGATTAGCCTTTGTTGATACACTCAAGTAATTTGTGACTAGATTTGAGCGGTTTGGTGGTGAATTCGAAGGGTAAAGCTATACTAGAGGATCGAGTTGAGATTGGAGCATTTGACGTAAGTGTTTGATCTAACTTTGGCTTGAAGGAATAGGATTAGAGTGTTATTATTTGCTAATTGCTAAATGATCGAGTACGGTGCATAGGCATGGTGACGAGTATCTATACACCGGTGTCTAGCATGACCTTGGGTCCTTGTATGCACTTATCCTGATATTGTTATGACTCCTCCATGTTAATTGATGAATTTTATGCAATGTGAAGAGTATGAGAACTAATTATGAAATGCAAATCCTTTGGAGCGTTGGCTCGAACGATAAAAAGACTATTGAGTAAGAAATGAAAGAAATAGAAAGGGATATGATTAATCCCTTGCCGGGATGGTTTGAGTATATTGATTATTTCCCTTGCCGGGAAATGAAAGTATTGTTGTTGCTCCCTTGCCGGGAGTTAGCTGTTAATTGTGTAATTCCCTTGCCGGGATAGTTCTTATTATTTGTTTATCCCCTCGCCCCGTTTGGTTGTGATTACTGTTTGGGTGAGGAAGAGTGATAATGCACGAAGGGTCATTCCGTGCCATGTTTTGATTATATTTGCACGAAGGGTCATTCCGTGCCATGTTTTGATTATATTTGCACGAAGGGTCATTCCGTGCCATATTTTGATTATATTTGCACGAAGGGTCATTCCGTGCCATATTTTGGTTATATTTGCACGAAGGATCATTCCGTGCCATGATATGAGAGTTACGTGAGAGAAAGCACGAAGGGTGATGCCGTGCACTTTATTTGATTGCTTTGGTGAGAATGAGAGTAAAAGCACGAAGGTTGATGTCGTGCAACTGTTGATTGTCCTGCTCTTATTAATTATTGTTGTTGCCTTGTTTCTTATTTAAATTGTTGACTTTATCTCCGGACTGTACTTCCCCATAGTATGCTTCCCTTCCTCTTAACTGTAAAACTTCTGTATTCTTTCCTTGTATTGCATATATATATACATTGAACTGCACAGGTTGATTTGGTAGTCCTGTCTAGCCTCGTCACTACTTCGCCGGGGTTAGGCCAGGCACTTACCAGCACATGGGGTCGGTTGTGCTGATGCTACACTTCTGTGCTCTTTTGCACAGATCACGGTATCGGAGCAGCTTTTGGACCACAGCAGTAGGATATCGATCGGGAGCTGACTTCAGTCCAGGGACTTACGAGGTAGCCTAGCTGGCGTTTGCAGGCCGGAGTCCCTTTCTATGTTTCAGTTTGTTTCCATTGTACCGAGACAGACATTTATGTATTTCTATTCAGACTTGTTTGTAGCACTCTTTAGTAGTTCGTGAGATAGCGACTCCAGTCTTGGGTAGTAAAATATTAGACTTCCGCATTTTGGGTTTTCAGTTATCTATGTTTTGAAAGACTTCCGCATTTATTTAAAGACTCGTTATTTTATTATTGTTATGTTGTTATCCGAAAATATTTAAATGTTTGGCTTGCCTAGCTCCAACAGTAGGCGCCATCACGACTCCCGATGGTGGGAAATCCGGGTCGTGACATATTGATAGGGTGTTCCCGAGCTTTCATGGTAGTCAGCAAGGTGGCTCACCAGCTGCTGCATCCCCGAGCTTTCATGGTAGTCAGCATGATGGTTCGTCTTTTGTTGCTCCATCATCTTCGACTCCATCATCATCATCCATTCCAGCATATCTAGGTTGGATATCGGAGGCTCTCGCCCAGCTACATCTAGTGCTTCTTCTACACCATCTAGTAGACACATGCAGAATCTTGGAGGGGATGTACAATATAGTTATAGTCGATTGATAATCATCCCCAACGAGGATGGGTAAGAAAGTTCTTATACTATTTTTTACGTTTTGAATGTACTTTTAGATATGTTAACATTAAGGAATATTTATTTATAATTAAAACTTTTGAAACTTTAAGATGTTTATTAATTATATATGTTAACTTTAATGCATGTTTTTGCCATCCTTTTAGTTTATACATTTGGTTATGGATTCTATGAAGCCATTTTATCATGAGCCATGAAATTCTTGGAGACAGATACCGTACAGCATCAGAGATAAAATGTGAAATCAATTTAGGGTAAAAATTGATTAAATTTATTTAATAATTATCATCTTCATCTAATTTTACTTTTTTATATTGCAGACAAAGTGTACATGGCATCCTCAGCATCAAAATGAAATAAATAATATTTTTCGAAAAGAAGGCTGCTAAGCGGATTAAAGATACTTTGTTCGCTGGTCGAAATGCTGGTAAATGCCTGGGTGGTTAAGAGAAGATGTTTGGGATAAACTTCTTGAGAAATAGAATATCGAAGAATGGAAGAATAAGAGTGAACAAGCAAAGGCAAACCATGCCTCCAGTAAATGTGGCTCGTTTCACACAGGAGGTTCGATTAGTTTTGCGACCCATAAACTAAGATTGGTAATTACTTATAAAAAATTTCTTAGTTTTACATATAGAATTTCACGATTGTAATGTCTAACTCATACTTTTTGTTATGAAGGAAAAGGAAAGAGGGCGAGATATGAGCCACGTTGAGGTCTTCGAGGAGACGCATAAAAAAAAGAAGGATGGTACAAGAGAACACTGGGTGGAGACGCATGCGTCAAACATATATGTAAAATACTAACTTCATAATTATTTATGATTTATTAATATTAGTTTATTTACAAAATAGTTATGTTTTCATTTTAGGAAGATTATCATAAAAGGGTGGAAGAATGGCAACAAACTCAGCCTCCTTCAACTCAACCAACACCTGATGATATGGCTTCATTGTGGATAGAGGCAGTGGGTAGAGTAAACAAAGGCAGAGTCTACAGATTTAGAGTACACCGACCTACAGGTCATCTAAACCCACTCTTAGCCAATTCTTCTTTTTCTCAAAATCAAGAACAGATGGAAGATATAATTCGTGATTTGAAGCAACAGTTGGACTTCCAATTCAGAACATTTGTTAATATGCAGAAATTCATGAGAAAACATGGGCATGATCTATCTCATGATGAGGATGAACAAACTAAATCTGATGTGTAGTATTTTAGGTATAGTGTTTTGGTCGATTGGTAAACTTGCTTGTGAGAGACAACTTTATGTTTTGTTTTTGAACTTGAATGTGGGCTACTATATGGATATTTTTATGCCCAAAATTGTTAGGTTTAATGGATTTGTTGGTTTAGATGGTATTAATGGTTGGATTTGTTGGTTTGGATGATATTTGTTGATTGGTTGTTATCGTTATTGTATTGTAATTGTTTGATAGGTGGTGTAGCTCAATATTGAGCAGAACTCTGTCCAGTTTTAAAGAAAATTCCGACTGATTTCCGACGGAAACAATCAGACAGCTGCCCAATTTTTTCCAAAAATACCCACATTTCTAACCGAATCGATCGGAAATTAAAAAATTAATTAATTTTTAATAGTTTTCGACGGATTCCTTCGTAAAGTAAATAAATTTTATTTTTAATTTTCGACTGATTCGGTCGGAAATTACATATTTTATTATTTAATTTTAAATTAATATTTATTTATACTTATATTATTACGACTGATTCGGTCGTAATATTCCTACCACTTTGGTCGGAATTTTGAAAAATAATTTGGTCGTCTGACCTTTTGAATGTTCCGATTACTTTGGTCGGAAATCACCGAGGGATTCGGTCGAAAATTATTTTCCGACCAACTATTTTTCAACCGACCAATTGTGGTCAGAAAGTAGTCGGAAATTCGTGATTTCCGATCGATTTCCGACCGTTTTGGCAGTCGGGATACAACCATTTTTCAGTAGTGTAGGTCATAAATTGGCCTCCCCCAATTTATGACTTCAACTTATAAGCACTTTTAGTTTGACCAAGGCTTTTACTAGTTTATCCTTAATACTATTTTTTAATTCACAAAATATTTTTCTCCAAAATAAATTTCTTAACTTTCTCTTCATTCCATATTTGTTGTTCATCCTTTTCTTTACAAAGAAAATTGTTAATTCATTATATTTTATAAAGTTTTAAAGGATATTTTAGTCATTGTAATAAAGAACAACTTATCAGCACTTTTCTACCAAACATGTTAACTGATTATTATCAATTTCAGCACATTTATCCAAACAAGTAAATGCTTATTTAAAAAATCAATTTCAGCGCTCAAAAATATTTTTCAGCACTTCAAGCTTAGCAGCTACTCCCTCTGTTCCAATTTATGTGAACCTGTTTCACTAGGCACAGAGTTTAAGAAAAAATAAACACCTTTGAAAATTTGGTCCTAAATAAGTCAAAAAGGGATCCAAAGTATTTGTGTGGTTAGAAAATATTCTCATTAAGGATAGAATTGGAAGATTAAGCTAAATTATTTCCAAATTAGAAAGGGGTCATTCTTTTTGCAATAGACCAAAAAAGAAATAGGTTCACATAAACTGAAACAGAGAGAGTATTTAAAATCAGCTAATCCAAACGGACTCTTAATAGGGATAGGCCATCTTTCTAGCTCTTTTCAGTTTTTCATTATTTTTATTTCTTTCCTTTTGTTTTTGGTAAAATAAGCAAGTAGCAAACAATGTCAGGATGGCCGAGTGGTCTAAGGCGCCAGACTCAAGTTCTGGTCTTCGTAAGAGGGCGTGTGTTCAAATCCCACTTCTGACAAAGATTTTTTTCATTTATTTTCTGGTTTTTCTTTTGTTCCTCAACACACAACTTAAGTGCTAGTCACATTATTTTGGAAACGATATCGAATGTAATATAGTATTATATTTTCTGGATACATCTCATTTTCTACAGAGGAGAATAAAAACAAAATTCCTCAAATTGATTAATCAAAAAGAGTTGGAAAAGTAATTATCTCAAGAATTCTTTTTTCACTCGAACTATCGCTTAATTGATGGACTAACATTTTTCAAGAGCAACCAAATTAATTATTCTAGGAAATAAAGGTTTCGTCGACCCTGATCCTTTTCTACTCAAATCACATATTTACTTGAAGGTTAACTTAACCAAATATCATAGTAAATAATATAAACAAATTCCAAAAAAATAGTTTTCTTTCTCAGTTATATCGAAGATATTTTTCAATTCACAAGAAAATGATACACATTTAATTTAAACTGATTAAGAATATAGCTATCACAATCTTTTTGCAACAGACCAAAAAAGAACTAGGTTCACATAAACTGAAACAGAGAGAGTATTTAAAATCAGCTAATCCAAACGGGCTCTTAATAGGGATAGGCCATCAGCAGCTTGTCGCCTTGTTTATCTCCTCGGCATGCAAGGAGAACACTTAGCAAATGCAAAACAAAATTATCGCCTATAGAGTAGGATTAATATGCAATAATGCTTACAATCTCACTTTTTCCTGGACGGTGGCATCAGCCATGTGAGTGAATTAGTTGAGAATTAAGTTAATTGGAAAGAATAAGACTGAACCGGCAAGGAAATAGGGAATTAAAAGAACATTAGCACATTTATGTTATTTCTCAGATTAATTGTTACTTTCACCTTTTGCTAATCATTTGTATCTTTCAATTCTTTTGGGCTCTAAAAATGAGTGTGGCCTTAGACATTACTGGAAAAATAACATATGGAGGTTTAGATACTACATCAAAAGATTACTCTCTTTGTTTCGTTTTTCGGTTGACATTTGATTCAGCGCAACTAGTAATTATTAAGATGGAGAAAATATTAGAATATAAATACTTCAATATTTGTTGCAATATTATCTCTGTTTCAGTGTATATACGAGCCAGCACAATTTTGTGCAAACCGAATCAATATCAGGAGAAGCACGAGCATCACTTAGCATCATACATATATATAATGATAAAATTTAAGGACAAAGTAGGTCAGGATGGCCGAGTGGTCTAAGGCGCCAGACTCAAGTTCTGGTCTTCGAGAGAGGGCGTGGGTTCAAATCCCACTTCTGACAATTCTAGCCCATTTGGATGGGCTTGTTTTAAGTGACTTTTAAGTCAAAATAGCTTTTAAGCCATAAGTTAGGAATTTTAACTTTTTGCTTTTGGCTTGTTTTTGTCATTTTAGCTTAAAAACAAGTGCTTAAAAGCACTTTTTTACTTTATCCAAACACTACAAAATGACTTAAAAGCTATTTTAGCTTAAAAGCACTTAAAACAAGCCAATCCAAACGGGCTCTTTACTTATATTTTATTTTGGACCAACAACAGATTTACTCAATGTTCATTAAGCTGTATATATGCATATATACAATAATACATTATAAAAAGAATTGGGCGAAGTAAACACGTTTGCTGATGGGGAAATAAAGAAGAAGCAAATTTGAGGGAAATAAAATATAATGTATATATGATTAAATGTATATAATAAAATATATATTATTACATTAAAGTGATTACAAAAGAATTAGAAAAAGATATCTTTTAAGTGAGAGAGAAACTCAAGGAGAGATTTTAGGAGATGAAAAGTTGTATATAATTTAATTAAAAAGGTAAGATTTTAAAATAAGTTGTACTAAAAGTAATTTTGTAAAAACAGTTGTAAGGAATATAAATAAATCTTTAAAGGGTTGTATTCCATGTAAATTTCTCCTTATTCTACTTTTCATGAAAGGAGAATAATCACAAGCAGGAAGAAATATATACACCAAACTTTTATACATATAAATAGCTGGATAGATTGTTTTTATGCATTAGCCTAAAGTGGAGTCTGACAATAATGCCACATTATATATATAAGAGAAAATGCATAAAGTATCTATTAAACTTGTCCGGAAAAATTATTTACACGCCTAAACTTTACGGGCGACCTTTTACCCCCTCATTCTTGATCGAAGTGTATTAATTATCTCCCTAAAATTAAAGAACATTTGTACTAGAAAGTGTTACACACGCTCCTGCCACGTCAGAACCACATAAATGCTATTTAAAAAAAAATCTCATTTTTCCTTTTTTTTTCTTTTGAAATTTTTCCAGTTTATCTTCCATCACCTTCCTCCGTTTTCTGTAGTACCCACCAACACCCATATTCCGCCATGAAACATCAAAGCTCAAACTGCCCTAGAAAACTTTATTTCTTGACTTCTTTTTCTCTAATATAATTTATTACATAAAGATAATTAAAGTATTAAACTTGAATGTCAAATTAGTTACCCAACTGCCCCGTCATTCCACATATCCTTTGACATTCATCTATGGTCAAATCTCAAATCAAGATCCACTTGATTTTTTATTTCTATATCTTAAATTTTAATCTTCGTAATTGATTTTATGTGAGACTATTTCATCGGAATTTTATTTGCTGACAGTCTTTTAGGCTCTCTCTCTCTCTCTCTCTCTCATATATATATATATATATATATATATATATACATTATAAAAAGAATTGCGCGAAGTAAACACGTTTTCGCTGACGGGGAAATAAAGAAGAAGCAAATTTGAGGGAAACAAAATATAATGTATATATGATTAAATGTATATAATAAAATATATATTATTACATTCAAGTGATTACAAAATAATCAGAAAGAGATAACTTTTAAGTGAGAGAGAATCTCAAGGGAGAGATTTTAGGAGATGAAAAGTTGTATATAATTTAATTAAAAAGGTAAGATTTTAAAATAAGTTGTACTAAAAGTAATTTTGTAAAAACAGTTGTAAGGAATATAAATAAATCTTTAAAGGGTTGTATTCTATGTAAATTTCTCCTTATGCTACTTTTCATGAAAGGAGAATAATTACAAGCAGGAAGAAATATATACACCAAACTTTTATACATATAAATAGCTGGATAGATTGTTTTTATGCATTAGGCTAAAGTGGAGTGTGACAATAATGCCACATTATATATATAAGAGAAAATGCATAAAATATCCATTAAACTTGTCCGAAAAAATTATTTACACGCCTAAACTTTACGGGCGACCTCTTACCCCCTCATTCTTGACCGAAGTGTATTAATTATCTCCCTAAAATTAACGAACCACTTTTGTACTAGAAAGTGTTACACACGCCCCTGCCACGTCCGAATCACATAAATGCCATTTTAAAAAAAAATCTCATTTTTCCTTTTTTTTTTCTTTTGAAATTTTTCCAGTTTATCTTCCACCACCTTCCTCCGTTTTCTGTAGTACCCACCAACACCTATATTACGCCATGAAACATCAAAGCTCAAACTGCCCTAGAAAACTTTATTTCTTGACTTTCTTTTTCTCTAATATAATTTATTACATAAAGATAATTAAATTATTAAACTTGAATGTCAAATTAGTTACCCAACTGCCCCGTCATTCTACATATCCTTTGACATTCATCTATGGTCAAATCTCAAATCAAGATCCACTTGATTTTTTCTTTCTATATCTTAAATTTTAATCTTCGTAATTGGTTTTATGTGAGACTATTTCATCGGAATTTTATTTGCTGATGGTCTTTTAGCGAATTATTTTTCCGCCAAACCCAATTGCTTTACTTTTTTTTCCCCTTTTCCTTCACGTTTTCTCTCTTCCTCTTTTTTCTGTCAAAGCCTTCTAATTAACTTAGCATCAAAGATGCTGCCGGATATAGTGGTTGCATTAACAATAGAATTTTATAGCTTTCACCATTTAAATGCCGTACCAGTTTTTTATTGCTACTCTAGCTTCTTTTCATCTACTCAAATACTACTGAAAAGGGAGTTCCAAATAGATCCAGAACAACAAAAGGTCTATTTGGAAAAATAATGATAGAGGTGATTTTTGTTGTTGCCTTGTTGGTTCATAAAGTTAGGTCATTTTAATTGCAGGGAAGAAGAAAAGGAAGAAAGTGAAAGAGCAGAAGAGAAAAAAGAACAAAAAATAAAACGAAAATATTAAGAAAAACTTAAATTTAATTAAAATGATATTTGAGAAAGTTAATTCATTTTAACTTTTTTTTTTGGCAACCACGCTCTTTCAAGAAAGTGTAAACACTCTCTCTGCCAACCCACATCTAAGGGGGGATAATTAATACACTTCGATCAAAAATGAGGGGTAAAAGGTCGTCCGTAAAGTTTAGATGTGTAAATGATTTTTCCGGAGAAGTTTGATGGGTACTTTATGCATTTTCTCTATATATAATAGAATAGCCAGAATAATATACTGGAGCCAAGAGCACTGGTGCTCCAAACTCCAGTATATTATACTGGACCATTATACTTGCTGGAACTCCAGTATATTATGCTGGAGTTCTAGTGTATTTATGCTGGAACTCCATCATATAATTGTCACACCTCCTTTGTTTACTACACCCCCCGGAAGAGGTATAATAAGGGAGTTTTTCCAATTAAAGGACAATCGAAACGGGATTTATTATTAGAAGATTCAGAGTCGCCACTTGGGAGATTTATGGTGTCCCAAGTCACCGGTGGAATCCCGAATCGAGGAAAATAATGACTCTGTTTAACAGTCCGCGAACCAGAAATCCGAGTAAGGAATTCTGTTAACCCGGGAGAAGGTGTTAGGCATTCCCGGGTTCTGTGGTTCTAGCACGGTCGCTCAACTGTCATATTCGGCTTAAATTATCTTATTTTAAACAACTATGAACCTATGTGCAAATTTTAACTTTTAGCCGCTTTTATTATTATTTTTAAAGAGAATTGCAACGTCGTTAAAACATGTCTCGAACCACGTCACATAAATGCATCCGTGGTTTTTGACATATCTTAACATCGTTGAGATTTGGATTTGGGTCACATAAATGCGCACCCGAATTTAGGAAAGTAATATTATTAAACACGCGCCTAAAGCAACTACGCGTTTGCACTTTGCGAGGGCCATGAAAATTCGCTAAATGGCACGCCCCGTGTTCTAAAGATTTTAAAGGTATAATTAAAGAGGGCCACACATTTGTGATTTTATTTGGCGCGGCGCACCTCGATTCTATTTTAAAGGATATTTAAGCTAAAAGCTCGGAGGGCCATAAACTATTTGTTATCTACTTCGACTCACCTCCAACTAATTAAAAGTCCAACCAATTAGTACTAAACGAGTTCGGGAACTGAAAGATAGAAAAAGGATTAATTAATAAAGGAGGGGGGCTTGGTCAACATGAACGGTTAATGGCGAACGGGATTCAACAAAGACAAGGGGAGTCCCAAGTCCATTCACGGGGCCTTCAAACTTGGGCCTGAGAGTGAGCCCAATTGGTTAATAACAATAAAAGAAGCACAACTTCCAATTGTTCAGACGTGATTTATTTAAAGGCTAACGTGATTTATTGAGCTTAGCTAACTGCATAGAGCAGATCAGGGCTCCTAACGTTGGGCCCGGGGTCCATATGAACCCAATTCCAACGAGAGATGGAACTGAAGAACCCCAAAATGACAATAAGTAAAGAAAGGCCCAAGAGGCCCATACCCCTGTAAATTTATCATTGCAAGATCAAACAAATTGAACATACCATTACTGAAGGCTAAAAAACTGATTAGAATTAAACTTCAAAAATGTTTAAAATATGATCACACTCATATAATGACCATTCCAACCACAGGGACCAAATCTGCGCAAAACATACTAATTATTAACCATTTTCATGCTTTGAATCCATTTCAAATTATCCTGAATTAATAAAACTAACATCACAAGTCAGTGAGATAGTACTGCTATGATATTTTGTTATAAACACCAGATTCTGACTTGACAACCATGTTTAACGACCTCATTACTACAATAATACAAACTAAACTCAAAAACAATCCAATTCTAGTTACTAACTATAACACTCAGAATTAGAAGACAATCACCATACTGAAATGACGGGATTTAATTAACAACTACAGTCATGCTTTGACAAGTGCATTAAACAAACTTCGAAGCCATGTAATGGTTACAAAACCGAGTTTATCATTGATTTTCAGCTCAAGCTTCAGATTACACGTCAAATAGCATCCATAGAGATCGGAATATACCTGAAATGATAAGAATAAGTGAACAAGGAGGGATCAGAAGCTAAACTTCAGCAGGGAATGAAAACAGCAACGGACAGCCCCAGATCCAATGATGAGACCACAGAACTGACTCCAAAATTCAATGGAACAGTAGACTCAACAGTTCAAAAAAAAAACCCAGAGAAATGCAATTTGAACGACTGATACCAACTCCAAAAAACCAGACACCCAAATCTGAAATCACTAACTAGCTTTCAAGCCATTTCAAAGCCCGGACATAAGGTGAAATTCAAAATTGATTCAGAGATGAAAAACTTTCAAAGTTCAGAGCTGAAATCCGATGGAATAGTAGCAGCCTCTTTTGTATTTTTTCTTATTCTTCCAGTCTTGCCTTTAAAGGCAAGAATGCAAGGCTTTATAGGCCAGCAAAATAGGGCAGCCTTCAGGACCACTTATTTCCCTTGACCCCCCTTCTTAGTTCTTGTTTTAGCTTAGGGGTCCCTGAATTCTTAGCTTGTTCCCCAAGTTCTATTACCCAAATCCTGAAAATTCCAATACAACCCCACCCTAGAAGCTTCTCTTTCTGTTACACAAAGATTCTCTAAACTCTATTTCCTAAATTACCCTCAAATGCCTCTGAAATTACTTAAGCTACCCAACAGATTTGGGCTCAAACAACCGGACATCTTAGAATTGGGTCATAAATGACTCCAAGAGCCGAAGCTGATTCCAACTAAACCAATATGAATATCAAAAAAGCCAATTCTGACCCAGGCCCTACCACAAACAATTTAACCCTAGCTGATTATTAATTTGACTTTGATAAAGATAAAAACCAAGAGGATAAAAATTAAACAAATGAGGATTGGCTTTGAGTCTGCTTGAAATACTAACAAGAATAAGAAATTAAACGGAATTATTCAGAAAGCAAGCAAGACCTAAACGAAACAGAGATGAACTTAAAACGAATTAACGAACTAAAACCTATTGGACTCGACTGGTGAAGGAAACAATGATGAACTCAGCAATTGATTAAACTGTTTAACAAGTGAACCAAATAGGCCAATCAATCCTAACTAAAAAAACAACCTATCCAAATTAGCTTAGGTAACCAGGGAGAAAAAAAGAAGAAGAAAAGTCGAACAGACTCTAAGAAGACGGAAAAATAAAACAAAAGAAGTAGGAGGCTCACCGGCTTGGCTCGAACTCAGGACTGATCTTTGATTTGATCCTTAAACAATGTCGTATGCTTGTTCTTGGCCAAGAACCAACAAACGACATTATTTCAGGATCAAACGGACTCTGAATGCTGAAAGGCCTTGAGAGATGAACGGATTGGGCTATGGCTTTTAGGGTTCAGACCAGATTCGAAATTCGACGAGGGTGGCTGTGATTTAAGGCAAACGGGGTTGAGATTTGGAATGTGGATGCGAAAGGGATTACATGGTGTTGATTTTGGGGTTAACTAGGGTCAGCGCCGCCGGACACGGCAAAGGCGGCGCTAGGGTTTCGATTATCCGAACAGTGTGGGTGAGATTTGAGGGAGATGGGGCATGGATTTGGAACGAGGAGAGGAAGGCGGTTGAGTGGTGTTAATTTGGTGGCCTTTGGGTGATCACCGCCGGCGGAGGCAATTTTCGGCCGGCGGTGCACGATGGGAGGCGGTGGCGTTACAAGGGAGGCTTGGAGACGAGGAGGGGTAGGGGGGAAGGCGGTGGCATTTAGAACACAAATCTGGCCCAATTTTGGGTCTTTAAAATAAGAGACTCAATTTCTTTTGATTTTCTTCTTTTTTTTCCTTTTCAAATTAAAACTAAAAATCTAAATTAATTCTAAAAACTAAATTAACCTACCTAATCATATTAAGTCCTAATTAACAATCGACATTATTAATAAAATACCAGTTTACAGAAAACTAATAAAGCTAAAATTCAAACCAAGCAAAACAAATCAATTTTTGTGATTTTTGTATTTTCCATAAAATCCTAATTACTAATTAAAATATGTAAAATTAAATCCTAAATGTAATGCATATTTTTTGTATTTTTTATGAATCTATGCACAGACAAAAATGCAAATAATTAACAGACAATGTTAATAATCCACAAAACTGCAAACACTGGAAGAAGTTGTTTTGTTTTGAATTTATGAGAGTAATTCATATAGGGAAAAAATCACGTGCTCACAGCTGCCCCTCTTTGCTCGGAAACACGAAGAGTTTTCGTGCAAAGATAAGTGAGCGGATACGAGCGATTTTTGCCCGTTTGAACATTCCGTATGAAGCATTTTGAAAGAGTTGACCGCACCCTGCTTCTGAGGTTGCCTACATATCCTTGGCTAAAAAGGAATCATGTCAGTGTTAGTTCGGGAATGTCTGGTAGCTGGGACTACCATGAAGCTGTGATTTCACTGTTGCTGTTGTTGCTGCTACTGCTTACTGACCCCCTTATTACACCATGTCAAAATAAAAAGAAGCTAGACTAGACTATGATCTATGAATTACAAAAGTCCTATCTATATCTTCAAACTTGATCTTGTGTTTCTTGTTGCCTTGTTGTCTTGTATTCTTTCGGTGAAACCCATTTGTTGCCGTCATGAATTGTAAACTGAGATGTTTTCCCTTTCTCCGGGTGGATGCCTGACTGCTGAACTTGATATGTATTGACTTCAAAACTTGAATGTATTCCTCTGCTATACAGGCGGGCTCCTGACTTCAAAACTTGAAATGTATTCCTCTGCTATACAGGCGGGCTCCTGACTTCAAAACTTGAAATGTATTCCTCTGCTATATAGGCGGGCTCCTGACTTCAAAACTTGAATGTATTCCTCTGCTATCCAGGCGGGCACCTGACTTCAAAGCTTGAATGTATTCCTCTGCTATCCAGGCGGGCACCTGACTTCAAAGCTTGAATGTATTCCTCTGCTATCCAGGCGGGCACCTGACTTCAACAAAACAGACAAAAACAAGAAAAATTTTCTGCCCCAGTTTGGTAGCTGGGCACATGGGTGAGTTGTTAGCAATATTATAAACCACTTATACTATTGATGCAATGATGAGAGTAAACTAAAGACTAGACTAGGATGTGCATCTCCTAAAAGTGATTGAGCTTGCGAAAAACTATAAACTAAGCTTGACTGAAGTAAAGACTGACCCTATTCTCTAGGCGGGGCCCCTGAGTTCACTAAAACTAAACATTGATAATCTGAAGAAAACTAAAAATGACCCCTCTTTTTTTTTCAAATTCAGACTTCCCTTCTTTCTTTCTTTTTTTTTTAAATTATTATCCTAGGAGAAAATTCATCGGACTAGGTTTTCTATCTTAGGAGAAAGATTCATCAGACTAAGATTTTGATCCTAGGAGAAAGTTCATCAGACTAGGTCACTATTTTTTGTTATCTTAGGAGAAAGATTCATCAGACTAAGATTTCTATCCTAGGAGAAAATTCATCAGACTAGGTTTTCTATCTTAGGAGAAAGATTCATCAGACTAAGATTTCTATCCTAGGAGAAAGTTCATCGGACTAGGTTTTCTATCTTAGGAGAAAAATTCATCAGACTAAGATTTCTATCCTAGGAGATAATTCATCAGACTAGGTTTCCTATCTTAGGAGAAAGATTTATCAGACTAAGATTTATATTGGGAGGAAAATCCATCAGACTAGGACTTTTATCCTAGGAGGAAAAATGTGAAGATCAATGGCAAGATTTTATGCACAATAGCAAGACAAATAAAGGCAAAGATTTGAGAAACTTCCCTTTGTCGGCTCTTCTCTTCTTTTCTTTTTCTTCTCTCTGTTTTTCTTTTTTTTCCTTTTTTTCTCATTTTTCCTTTTTTTTGAAACATTTTCCTTGCACTGCTTTGTACCTGTTTCACACAAAGAAAAATTTGTCAGTTTTGAAAACGGTGGTCGGTTTGTGGCCTTGAGTCTTGAGCGGCTTGGCTTTTCCTCGATCAACCTGAGTCGGTCTCAAGAGACTTCTGTTCTGTACCAATTCTGATTGTTCACTCCTAGTAACATTTGTATTTGTAGCTCAAATAGCCTTATCCTAACTGGAGATCTTTGCTTAGGTGACCTTTTCTGATATCTTGAATGACTTCCTGCTTTTTGAGCAATTTGTCTGACGGAGAGAATCACCAGGTACTTTTGCTTGCGCCAAGTAGAATGACAAGAGTCTTTTTGGGGGGATGCCTTTGCATGAATCCTCAAGGTATTTTGACAATAACAACTGAATATGCTGGCTACATTTACTTTGTGCAATTAAAAAGCTGGTAGCAGATTTTGAAATCTTTTCTTGCTTGTTTTGCCAAGGACTGACTCGGAGTGAAGGACACAATGATGCAAAGAAACGAATATTAACAAGAAATGCCCCCTGTCGGAAGGACGGAAGGAAGAGTTTTGTTTCTTTTTTTTCTTTTTTTTTTCTTTTTTTTTTCCAGTAACTAGCCCTAATGATCATGACGTGCATTTTGGACTCAACGACCTGATCTATCAAACTAATCTAACCTTCCCTTTTACCATTCTTATGACCTTTGAAGTCGGACTTGTTTATGCTAATTCTTCGCATCAGCCTCACGACTCACTTTCGACAAGTAGTGCCCGAGGGGTTTTCACCAACGAGTCTCTCTCATTTATTCATCTCTGCTTACCGTCGTCTTACAGTGCCCGTGAGGGTTTTTGCTAGCAAGACTCTCTCATTTTTTCTTTTATTTTCCTTTTTCTTTTGCTTCTTGTGTGAGCAACTTGACAGTGTTCTATGTCGCGTGACAACCGTTTCTCTTTGCATGCTTTTCTTGGCATTCTTGAAGGCTTATCGGGAGGTCTTATTGGGAAGGTTTTTGGATAGGGTTGGAAAGAAAGGTCGGCATGAAGGCTCAAAGTAGACTAAAAAATGAGGGGTTATGGACTTACAACTCTTGGAATCGACTCTTCAAAAGTAAAATAAAAACTTTGCCCCAGTTTCAACCATTGGGGATTTTTTTCCTTGAATTCTTATTTGATTGGACCGAACCGTGAGGCTGCCTACGTATCCTTTAAAGGAATCAGGTCTAACGTAGTTCAAACATCTGACCTAACTAATTTTTCAACTTTCTTTCCTCTGTCTTTTCCTTTTCTTTTTCTCTTTTTTTTCTTCTTTCATTCTCTTTTTTTTCTTTTGTTTGCCCCAGCTTCTATCTTCTGAGGGCATGGACTTTCGACAGTTCTTTTCTTCTTCATTTTTTTTTAATTTGAACTTTCTAAGAATTGCCCCAGTTTGTACTCTTGGGACATAGACTTTTTTTTTCCTTTTTTTCATTCATTTTTTTTTGATTTTTGACTCTAAACTTGATTCCAAAAGAGGGTGGTCAAAGAAAATAACACAGGCTCAAAGGGGTAACAAAGGGTATAAAGTATTTTGGGTAGCAGAAAAAGGGCCTCCCAACCTCGAGAATGCCAAACATAGTATCTTTTCCCAATCACAGCATTAATGAACATGTTTGTCTTCTTGGTGTGTCGTGGTCACAAAACACTTTCTACCCCTTAATGTCAAACTTTCCAACAAACTTCAATTGGTTAAACATCCTCAAGCCCGATCTTCACAATGATTTGAAGGTGAATTTTTCTCGACCTTAATTCCAAAGTATTTCAATTCTTTATTCATCCTCAAAAGTATTTGTTTTTTCTTCAGTTATCCAATTCCATATTAAATCAGTTTCTAAGATCTGGCCAAAATTTCCGCATGCATGTCATGCCATTAGAACTAGCGAGAAAAGAACTTGGAATAGAATGACACGAAAGGACAAACTGATTTTATTGAATAAAGATGGAAGGGTTTGACAACTAAACAAGCAACCTAAAATCCGAGTTACAACCCTAAAATAACCCGGATAATGAAAATAGCAACAAAAACAGACAGACATGACTCATAGAAACAGAATAGAAGGATAGAAGGGTTTGACTCAATAAAACAAATAATATCTGGATCACAACCCTGAAATAACCCAGATAACAGAGAAAATATCAAAACAAGCTACCAAGATTCCTTCCTAGTGAGGAGAGAATGACTTTTCAATTGCTAAGCTTGACATTTAGCCACAAATTTGCTCATCAGAATCACCATGGCCTTCTCCAAGTTCAGTCGGCAAGTTTCCGAGAGGATTCTCATACTCCATGTCACCAAGCATCATCCCCGCCAAGTGTGCATCATCATGTGCAAGTAAAGGATTCTGCGTGATATTCTGGGTGTCACTGTCTTGAATCACAATCAGGTTTTCCTGGATCATCCTTTCTATTTCTCTTTTCAAATCCCGACAACTTTCAACATTGTGCCCCTGGGCATTAGAATGGTATTCACACCTTTTAGAAGGATCAAAGCTTCTTGCACGTGGGTCCACATGATTTGGAAGAATGGGTGCAATCATGCCATAATGCTTTAACTTCTCAAATAAGCTTGCATAGGACTCTCCTATTGGTGTAAAATTATCTTTCAACTTTTGTTCCCTTCTATACCCCTGGCTTGGATGTGGGTTATAAGGCACTTGAAAATTTTGTGGAGATTTTGTGATGCTCGTGCCCGCCTTCTTGGGTGATTTGGTGGCTGGACAACATACTGGGGTGGATCAACAGAGTATAGTGGGTTCTGAGGTGGATAGTAATGCTCAGGGGAGTCATGGAAAACCTGATGAAGCTGCGCATACCTTCGAGGTGTTCTCCTGGGACCTCTTCTCGACCCTGTTGTCATCATGATTTCTTCAACCTTCTCATTTGTGTCACTAAAATTATCAGATTCAACCTGGACAGCCTGAGTTGCGGCTTTAAGAGCTGCTTGACTTATAATTTTGCTTGTCTTAAGACCATTCTCTACCATTTCCCCCATTTTGATTGCTTCAGAGAAGGATTTACCCACTGCAGATATCATGTTTTGAAAGTAATCTGGCTCTAACGCTTGAAGGAAAATATTAATTAGCTCGTGGTCATCCATGAGTGGCTTAACCCTGGCTGCTTGCTCTCTCCATTTAATGGCATATTCCCTGAAACTTTCACTTGGTTTCTTCTTCAGGTTTGAAAGGGAATTGCGGTCTGGGGAAATGTCGATGTTGTATTGGAACTGTTTGACAAAGGCCTGTGCCATGTCATCCCAGACGTACCAACGAGATGTGTCTTGATCCATAAACCATTCGGAGGCTACTCCCGTAAGGCTTTCCCCAAAATAAGCCATCAGCAATTCTTCATTTCTTTCCGCACCTCTCAGTTGATTGCAATACCTTTTCAGATGGGCTATGGGGTCTCCTTGTCCATCATACTTTTCAAATTTGGGAGTCTTGTAACCAGGTGGCAAGTGGACATCGGGGAACATACATAGATCTTTGAAGGCAACACTCTTTTGACCTGCCAACCCTTGCATGTTTTTCAACCGTTATTCTAAGCTTTTTACTCTTTGGGTCATTTCTTCCTGTGCCATCTTTTGGGCAGGCTTCTCAATGTTTGTAGGAAGATCAAACGAGTACGAGTGGTACTCAGAAGAGTGGTACTGCTCTTGCTGTGTAGCAAATTGTGACTCATGACGAGGCTGTCCTTGACCACTGGCCCATGCTTGACACATTTCGGTCATTTGCTGTTTCAGTATTCTATTTTTCTCAAACACAGTAGACTCTTGTTGAACCCTCTGACCCTGAGTCTCTTGAGCACTTGTAACAGCTTCGATGTCAGTTATCATTTTTCCTTGGATCTTGTGTTTCCAGCTTACCACAAACCGACCACCTCAAACCTTCTTCACAATTCAAAAGAAGAGACAGGTTAGAATGGACTCAGCCAGTCTTTATTATTATTGGCATTTTTTCTCTTTTTTTTCATTTTTCTTTTTCTTTTCTTTTCCTTCTTTTCATTCTTGCCTCTGCTTTCTCTTTGTTTTTATTCCCTCATTTCTCCCTCTTGTTTTGCCATTGTTTCCTTCTCTTGGTTTCTTATTTTCTCTCTTTTTCTTTTCTCCTTTTTTCTCTTTGTTTTTCCTCTCTTTTTTCTTTTCTTTTCTTTTTCTTTTGGGATATGGTCGAATCCTATGGAGATTGCCTACGTATCATGACCCCGCATGAATCAGACCAAGCGTAGTTCTGGAAGATTAGGAATGATGGAAATAAACTAACTTTTTTTTTGGATTTTGGACTTTTTTTTTTCGAAAGAAAGACTCAAAAAGAAGAAACAAAAAATATTTTTGGATTTTAATTTTTCTTCAGTATTTTTGCAAAGAAAGACTTCTAAAGAAGAAAGATTTTTTTTTCCTTTTTTTTTTGAATTTCGACTTCTTATTGTTTTTTTTTTGGAATTTCAATAGAAAAACTTCTAAAGAAGAAAGAAAAATATTTTTGCATTTATGGATTTTTATTCTGAAGTTAGGAAAGAAGTACTCCTAAAGAAAAAGAAAGTATTTTTGAATCTTGAATTTTCTTTTCAATTTTCGAAAGAAGAATGAAAATATTTTGTACTTTTAAAAATTGGGGTCTCAAAGAAAAACTTTTCTAAAGAAGGAAGTAAAAGAATTTTTTTTTGGATTTTTGAAAATTGGGGGCCGGAACCGATGAGGTTTGCCTACGTATCTCACATCCGGTGAGAATCAGACCGCGTAGTTCTGCCCAAATAAACCAACTATTTTTGAAGACAAAACCTTTTTCTTTTTTTTCCTTTTTCTCAAAAATCTGGCAGAATTTCAGTACCATTTGGACATTGATTTTTCCAAAACAGGTAATTATCTCTCTTTAACCCTCATACCGCTGTTTCTCTCCCCTTTTTTTCCTTTTTCCCCAAATATTCGAAAGCCGGTCAGCATGCAAGTCCGAAGCAAATAAATGCACAAGCAGTACGTAAGATGCATCAGGATGGTCAATTTTGGTACACCTGTCCTAGACAGACCCAACCCCTGTGTTGAGCCTCCAACGTCAAATGCACATGATGCAAACAAACGTTCCTACTAGGGATCTGGCATGAGGCTGAGTTATTCTAGGTTCAAAATCTGGGTATTTGTTCTAGACTATGTACCCGAGCGGACAACTCGAGTCGAGGAGGGGGCTACGTACCGGGGACCCGAAAGATCATCCGGCTTAGTAACTTGTCCGAGCCTCTTTCTTATTTCAAGGTATGACACTAACAGAATAGGGAGTCTCGACCAGCGAGCACATCCCCGAAGATAAGAAGAGAAGGGTTTCGTAACAGTTTATATGTACAGTTCAAATAATATCAAAGCGGTAAAAGTATCATTTTGCACATTAAACCCAACATGTAAAAATATCAGATAATAAACAAAGACAAATACAACAGTTATTCTAAGCTCGAATTCTTGAACCCTGAACCAAAAGTTCTGGGTTCATTTCCCCAGCAGAGTAGCCAGAGCTGTCACACCTCCTTTTTTTACTACACCCCCCGGAAGAGGTATAATAAGGGTGTTTTTCCAATTAAAGGACAATCGAAACGGGATTTATTATTAGAAGATTCAGAGTCGCCACTTGGAAAATTTATGGTGTCCCAAGTCACCGGTGGAATCCCGAATCGAGGAAAATAATGACTCTGTTTAACAGTCCGCGAACCAGAAATCCGAGTAAGGAATTCTGTTAACCCGGGAGAAGGTGTTAGGCATTCCCGGGTTCCGTGGTTCTAGCACGGTCGCTCAACTGTCATATTCGGCTTAAATTATCTAATTTTAAACAATTATGAACCTATGTGCAAATTTTAACTTTTAGCCGCTTTTATTAATATTTTTAAAGAGAATTGCAACGTCGTTAAAACACGTCTCGAACCACGTCACATAAATGCACCCGTGGTTTTTGACATATCTTAACATCGTTGAGATATGGATTTGGGTCACATAAATGCGCACCCGAATTTAGGAAAGTAATATTATTAAACACGCGCCTAAAGCAACTACGCGTTTGCACTTTGCGAGGGCCATGAAAATTCGCTAAATGGCACGCCCCGTGTTCTAAAGATTTAAAAGGTATAATTAAAGAAGGCCACGCATTTGTGATTTTATTTGGCGTGGCGCAACTCGATTCTATTTTAAAGGATATTTAAGCTAAAAGCTCGGAGGGCCATAAACTATTTGTTATCTACTACGGCTCACCTCCAACTAATTAAAAGTCCAACCAATTAGTACTAAACGAGTTCGGGAACTGAAAGATAGAAAAAGGATTAATTAATAAAGGAGGGGGGCTTCGTCAACATGAACGGTTAATAGCGAACGGGATTCAACAAAGACAAGGGGAGTCCCAAGTTCATTCACGGGGCCTTCAAACTTGGGCCTGAGAGTGAGCCCAATTGGTTAATAAGAATAAAAGAAGCACAACCTCCAATTGTTCAGACGTGATTTATTTAAAGGCTAACGTGATTTATTGAGCTTAGCTAACTGCATAGAGCAGATCAGGGCTCCTAACATTGGGCTTGGGGTCCATATGAACCCAATTCCAACGAGAGATGGAACTGAAGAACCCCAAAATGACAACAAGTAAAGAAAGGCCCAAGAGGCCCACCCCTGTAAATTTATCATTGCAAGATCAAACAAATTGAACATACCATTACTGAAGGCTAAAAAACTAATTAGAATTCAACTTCAAAAATGTTTAGAATATGATCACACTCACACAATGACCATTCCAACCACAGGGACCAAATCTGCGCAGAACATACTAATTATTAACCATTTTCATGCTTTGAATCCATTTCAAATTATCCTGAATTAATAAAACTAACATCACAAGTCAGTGAGATAGTACTGCTATGCTATTTTGTTATAAACACCAGATTCTGACTTGACAACCATGTTTAACGACCTCATTACTACAATAATACAAACTAAACTCGAAAACAATCCAATTCTAGTTACTAACTATAACACTCAGAATTAGAAGACAATCACCATACTGAAATGACGGGATTTAATTAACAACTACAGTCATGCTTTGACAAGTGCATTAAACAAACTTCGAAGTCATGTAATGGTTACAAAACCGAGTTTATCATTGATTTTCAAATCCAACCCCACCCTAGAAGCTTCTCTTTCTGTTACGCAAAGATTCTTTAAACTCTATTTCCTAAATTACCCTCAAATGCCTCTGAAATTACTTGAGCTACCCAACAGACTTGGGCTCAAACAACTGGACATCTTAGAATTGGGTCATAAATGACTCCAAGAGCCCAAGCTGATTCCAACTAAACCAATATGAATATCAAAAACCCAATTCTGACCCAGGCCCTACCACAAACAATTTAACCCTAGCTGATTGTTAATTTGACTTTGATAAAGATAAAAACCAAGAGGATAAAAATTAAACAAATGAGGATTGCCTTTGAGTCTGCTTGAAATACTAACAAGAATAAGAAATTAAACGGAATTATTCAGAAAGCAAGCAAGACCTAAACGAAATAGAGATGAACTTAAAACGAATTAACGAACTAAAACCTATTGGACTCGACTGGTGAAGGAAACAATGATGAACTCAGCAATTGATTAAACTGTTTAACAAGTGAATCAAATAGGCCAACCAATCCTAACTATAAAAAAACCTATCCAAATTAGCTTAGGTAACCAGGGAGAAAAAAGAAGAAGAAAAGTCGAACAAACCCTAAGAAGACGGAAAAATAAAACAAAAGAAGTAGGAGGCTCACAGGCTTGGCTCGAACTCAGGACTGATCTTTGATTTGATCCTTAAACAATGTCGTATGCTTGTTCTTGGCCAAGAACCAACAAACGACATTATTTCAGGATCAAACGGACTCTGAACGCTGAAAGACCTTGAGAGATAAACGGATTGGGTTATGGCTTTTAGGGTTTAGACCAGATTCGAAATTCGACGAGGGTGGCTGTGATTTGAGGCAAACGGGGTTGAGATTTGGAATGTGAATGTGAAAAAGATTACATGGTGTTGATTTTGGGGTTAACTAGGGTCAGCACCGCCAGACACGGTATAGGTGGCGCTAGGGTTTCGGTTATTCGAACAGTGTGAGTGAGATTTGAGGGAGATGGGGCATAGATTTGGAACGAGGAGAGGAAGGCGGTCGAGTGGTGTTAATTTGGTGGCCTTTGGGTGATCACCGCCGGCGGAGGCAATTTTCGGCCGGCGGTGCACGATGGGAGGCGGTGGCGTTACAAGGGAGGCTTGGAGACGAGGAAGGGTAGGGGGGAAGGCGGTGGCATTTAGAACACAAATCTGGCCCAATTTTGGGTCTTTAAAATAAAAGACTCAATTTCTTTTGATTTTCTTCTTTTGATTTTCTTTTCAAATTAAAACTAAAAATCTAAATTAATTCTAAAAACTAAATTAACCTACCTAATCATATTAAGTCCTAATTAACAATCAACGTAATTAATAAAATACCGGTTTACAGAAAACTAATAAAGCTAAAATTCAAACCAAGCAAAACAAATCAATTTTTGTGATTGTTGTGTTTTCCGTAAAATTCTAATTAATAATTAAAATATGTAAAATTAAATCTTAAATGTAATGCATATTTTTTGTATTTTTTATGAATCTATGCACAGAAAAAAATGCAAACAATTAACAGACAATGTTAAAAATCCACAAAACTGCAAACACTGGAAGAAGTTGTTTTGTTTTGAATTTATGGTAGTAATTCATATAGGGGAAAAATCACGTGCTCACAATTATGCTGGAGTTCCAGCATACTATCCTGGAACTCCAGTATAATATGCTGGAGTTCAAGTATACTTATGCTGGAACTCCAGCATAATATACTGGAGTATTTTCCGGATTTTGAATAGTGTTTTCGCTCAAATTTATCTTTACATAAAAAGTGGCTAATCTAGGCTATTTTTAAACGACCAGTTATAAATCTGGCTATTTTTAAAATCACTCAATAGAATATGACATTCAGTCCACATGTTCCCAAGTTCTCGTTGCTAATCAGGCCCAAAATCATTGGTCTTAACATGGATTCAAGAGTATAATAAACAAATTGTACGAGGAACTGTTAGATCCTTTATCAATTACCTTTTTTTAGTTACTTATGTAAATTACACTCCCATCCACTAAGCTATTTCTATTGATGCTAACCAGTAACCATTCACTAGAAGTTGCTGAGGTAACATTTAGACTTCACTGATAGTTAGAACTAGCTCAATTCACCCAAGTAGATAAATTGCACTGAGTTAACTTCATTATTATTGTCAGCCATTGTCAAAATTTGAACGTCAAAATAGATGGGTTGGATCGATTTTGGGCGGGTCAAAATGGGTTGAATATAAAAATGGACTGGTCAAATAACCCGCCTAAAAGTAACTTAGGTTGATATAGGTTGGGTCAAGATAGGCTAAAACTTGGGTTATAGCCCAACCCGCCGAACTCTTAATAATCTTTAATTAATATGTAATATTTTCTTATGAATTGTATAATTAATAAATAAGACTTTTTTTTTCCTTTTATTATGATCATATATAACATATCAAATAAAAAAAATTATTTCTAAGATATTTTGGCAAAGTTACTCATGAATCAATTTGGGCTAAAAATCAGCCCAACTTTAAATGGAGTGAGATGGGTTGGGTCAAGATGGACCGAGTTTAATAAATGGGCGTGTCGATAATCAGCCCAACCTTGGGTAGGTTGGACGGGTCATTTGGGGCTTGGGCCAAATTTGTCAGCCAAATTGATCTTAACGTAAATTAGTTTATGACTTGTGTCATATACTAGTATGGTATTCGAATGAAAATAAAGTGATCAGAAAAGAGGAATGAAAGAATGAGACAAGGGATTGATTGAACTCTGCCGTGCATATTTCACTTCCATATCTTACAAAATAGGTTTTCAAGAATAGGCATATCTTTACAAAAATGGATGCCTTAATACTAATGTACAATATCTTCTAAGGAGTAAGGATGTTAAGGAGGCAGACTCTGTTTCTGATCAATAGCCTTGACAAGCTATCTGTCCCAGCCTCAAGACCCTGAAGACCAGCATTTAATATCTGCAACTTTCTCTGGATCATTGGTACATCAACTTTAAAATTACTTATATGAATGTTAGAACAAAGAGCAAAGTCAACACATTCCACCTCATTGATTGTATTTAAATCTCCTTTAGAAGTCATTGACTTTGTGACAAGCATCTTTGATATCAATGACCACCCGTTTTTCTTCGCCTTTGAAGCTGGCGCGGACAAGAAAGATAGTTGGGATCTTAGTACTGAGATGGTCAAAGCAGATACTTCTCTTAACACTGCATTTAGCTTAGATAAAGGAGATGATTCTATCTTGTTTTCTATTTGTTTTAGTGCTTTGAGGTTCTTGGCTATATCTTTCTTCACTTTCTTTCTAAAACTAATATATGCATCGAAGCAATTTTGTGTACTTGAGTCTCCAACTTTTCTCCTCAGTGCTGATTGAAGATCTTGCACTTGTTGTTTCATCATCAAGACTAATTCCCTCGTCGAGCCACACGAGTCTATTAATCCAACAGAGGACTCAAGAGCTTCTTCTACTAATCTTCCCATTTGATGTTTGAGGAGAGCTTGTTGAGTTGTCGGGGACTCGAGAAGATCTTGAACACAATTATACAACTCTGCTAGCCCTACAATGCCTTCTTGAATGTTGTTTAAAGTAAGAGGAGTTGCTGTTGAAGAAATTGATGATGATTCCCATGTTTTTAGCCTGTTTAGCTCAATCTCAACTTTGAGATACTCTGGCTGTGATCGAGAAGGAAAACTAATGGACCTAACATGACTTGAAATAGCCATCTCTAAGAATTGTTATGTTAGCTAATGCTGAAAATAACTCAGTGATCAAAGTGAATGCTAGAGAATGATGCCTTGCCTCTACTTATATCAAAGCAATGCCAATGTGGAATTTTGGATCTCACTATATTCTCAATGATTGTAGTGGTGTTTATTGGTGTAGCCAACAGCCGGCAGTCTACAATTGTTTTATTTCTTGGCTCTAAAATAGGTTACATTAGGCTCTAGTCCTTTTTCTCCAATAGTGATTTTCATATTGATATAGTTATGTATATTGTTGCCGCCCCAATCATTATGTGAAACCGGCCTCACTTCCTGAGAGTTGAAATTTGAAAAGGAAAAAAAAAGGCATCTTTTAGTAGTTATTCCTACTACAACTCTACCATTTTCAACAACACTAGCTGGCTATTGATTCTTGCTGGATAGAAAGAACCCAAATCCAGGATTTCCCAATTATTAATTTCACCAGGAAAAATATAATGTGAAACATTGGATTTTGTGCTCTTCAATTACAGCCTTGCACAATCAGTGTAGTGTCTGCAGTTGTTCTTATGGGTTTTTTTCTGCAAAGAGAAACACCCGTACGACAAAATCCACTGCCTATTGAAATATTTGTTCGAACAATTTCCAACAAATACTCTACCTATTTTATTCATTCTAGATATTATTTTACTTAATTGTACAATGCAACTGTGAGTGAAAGAAAGTTTACCTTTCACTTCATAGTGCTCTATGTCAGATGGAATGCTCGAAACCAGAGGCAAGGCCGAGATTTAAAGTTAATGGTTCTGAATTTGTAACAGAACTTATAGTTCGTCTTAGTTACTTGCTTCGCAATTATATTTATACATATATAATAGATTTTCTAATACAAATACGTTGTCTAAAAAAAATTTACTGAGTTTGGCCGAACCAATACCTACTACGCTAACTCTGCCCCTGCTCGTACCCATCCATTTTGGTTTAAAATTTGCTTCCAACTTTGTCTTACTATTAATGCATGTCTTTTATTCCTTGTTAAGTACTAATCTGATTATTAGCTAGCGATGTCCGTAAAAACTGTCTCCTTTAAGGGTCGTTTGGTTTGAATACGGCTTATGCCGGGATAAGTTATGCTGGATTAGTTATGCTGAGATTAGTTATCCTGCTATTGTTTTTTATCCAATGTTTGGTATGTTGTATTAAAAATGGCAATTGCATAATTTCTAAGAAGAAGGTATAAGTTATCCTGGCACTAATTACCCCACCCTCTACAAGGTATAAGTTAACCCGGTACTAATTTTAATCCCGGAATAGCTTATACCAGGTTTGCTAACCAAACCAAGTATTAAGGTGGTATTAAATTTTTATACCAGCACTATACCTTCTTATACCTCATACCAAACGACCCCTAATAGAACTCCTAATACCGTTAATCAAAAAAGCAGTAAAATCAATAAAAGTTTAAACCTTGAAGGTGTTAAACATCATTAGGACAGGAACCTAAAACTGATTAGGTGATGTTTAGTCAACCATAAAGGCATAAACATTCTTTGTCTTGATCTCTGTCACTATCATGTTTTTCTTATAAGGAAGAATAATGAATATGCACTAAATAATTCAATAATTATTATTTTAGGTATTACTATATTTTTGCATTATAATCGTTGCATATTTTTCCTATGAACCAAATGATCCCTAACAGATCAAGCCCAGGGTGGCATCACGATCTGTGTCTATCGTTATACCATTTTATTCCTAAATTATGTTGAGAAGATTTAGGAGTGTGTTATATCCGTACGTGATAATGTTCTCCAGTACAGCTAAGTACCAAAAAATACTTCCATTGAATAAATAGTACGTACAATTCTTTCTTCACGATGATTAATTAGTGCAGTATTAGTATTTTTGTTTAATTTGAACCAGAAATTGCTAGGAGTATTATTTAATGCAATTATCAGGCGCGCATGATTGAAATGTCGTCTTTTATAAATTAGGCAGGGTCGACAAGATTGGTTTTCAATTAGATTTGAGAACAGAAATACACAAATCATTCGAGGTGAAGTTTAGATACCTTTTTTCGATTTCTGATGATAAATACTACTACTAATAAATGTGAATAGTTCAAATATATCAGGAAAAAAGAAACAATGTTATGAAGTATTGTTGTTAATTGTTTTTTCTTTTCTTCACTTTGTATTGAAATTTTGAAATTTTATGGAATAAATTTTATTAAGTTATAAATTCATGGTAAACAAAATGATAACATAATAATTTAGGCGTTGTTTTAAAATTAGTTCTATGCTAACATCCACAACACATTCTTCATATTAGTTATTAGAATTTTAAAATATTGTAGATAAGACTATCTTAAAGCGAGTAAACATTCTAGTGGAACTCTATATATTATATTTATCATTTACTTAATTTTATTATATCTATCATTCACTTAATTTTCATACTTATCTTTATTCATAACATTTTCTTTTTAAACATTCTGTTGAAGATTATCCAGCTCAACAAACGCCTTTGTCCAAAAATGATGCACACAATTGAGCTTTTGGAATGCATTTTTCAACCGACCTGTAGCTAAAATTTGAAATTAAAAAAATAAAAAAGGTAGCGCATATAACAAACTACTCTTATTAAAATGAACCCCAAATTTCACGTCGAATTCCGATTACTCATAGTGGTAATTAATTTACAGCTGTCAAAACGAGCCAGCCCAAATTTCACGGACTTTTAATTTTGGTGGGCTAGGATGGGATAGGACGCCATCTAAATGGGCCTTAAAATGGCTAGCCCAACCCAGCCCTAAGAGGGCCGCTGGCTAGGACGGGCTTGCTATTCAATTTTTTTAGATAAAAAATTTCTTCAAATCTATAAATATTTTTTCGCGGTATAGTCTCTTAATCATACGAACGACTTCTGTTTGTTTTAGAGCGTACAAGAATGATATTTGACAAGGAATCTCGAATTGAAATGCAAATTCTTTCTATTTCTATCTCTTCTTTTTTAACATTACATGAATATTTTTTCTTAATACTTTTCTTTCACTCCTCTAGTTCAGGGATTGCTTCAATAAGTTTATCTGTTGACATTTTTTAATTTAGGTTTAACATCATTTGCTGATTTCATCATTATAGTCCACAAAATTTTTAAAATTCATGAAATTTTCTAGTGTTGTCAATTTTCTTTGGGTATTAAAACTTGACATTTTTCTAAACTAAAGATCAGTTTAATTATTAATAACATATTAAAGTAACCAAACTGATCATTGGCCATTTAACATAATATTTTCTTTTGAAAAAAATTATTATTGGTCACTTAAAACATTCCTAGTTAATCTAGTTAATCAAAAATCTAAATTTTAGTAGATATGGAAGGGTAAGTGAGCAATCTAAGGTTGGGGAAAGAGGATTATATATAGTTAATATTTTTATTTTTTTTTACTTTTTTTAATATTAAATATTTAAATTTGAATTTAATTAATTTTTGGCCCACGGGCCGGTCCCGGTCCAGTTTCGATCAAGCTTCAAGTGCCAGCGAGTTGACTTGAGTCGGGCTTATAAGCCTTAATTTTAAATGAGCTAAAAAAATTTCAACCCAACCCTACCCAAATAGCGGGCTCGAATGGGCTGGCCTCACGGGCCAGCTCTAGTAATTATGATGAACCCCAAAATTTCATGCCTGAAGAAGAAACTTCTTTTGGTTACGTGGCATTTTATGTCGAATAGGATGTGCTAACCCAAAATTGTGGCACCAATTCGCATAGTGCTTACTATACAAGCAACAGACCAACTTTATTAACTCTACAATATTAAGGTAACTAAATTCAGTTACATTAACATGATGATACAAATGATTTTGTGACTTTGTTATTCTGATGATATTAACCCGAAAATAAGCAGATGGACCGAACATGACACTGAAATTCAAGAGCTTAAAATGAGGAATGGTTTCGTGACAATTTCAAAACCTATAAACTTTAAAGCCTAGCTTCGCCTTTAAATAGAATTACTGAGAGATAAAGCGAATGCTGAAGACAAAATGAAGCTGTAGGTCTACTTTTATGAATCCAATTTCAATGAGCAAACAGAATCCATGCAAATTAAGCACTGAGGTCTCCTCTTCTTTTTCCGCCATTTAGTTTGTTGCTTTTGTAATAGGAGTAGTGATTAGCCATTTTTTTTTTTTGTTTTTTAGGTAGGGAAAATGAGGAAAAGATTACAAGGTAGGATATCGAATTCTTACCATGAAAGTTTAAGTAGTCAACCAACAAAGCTACTAAAATTTCCCAATGCCAATAGTGATAGCCACATTTGCCAACCGTCGGCAGCCTATTATTATTATTATTTTTTTTTTAAATCTTGCTGTCACAGAATAAGCTACTCACGAGTTGATTCAATCAATATGGTATACATCATCTCAGCTACAGAGCGAAACAGGACAGAAGAATGCATTTTTCGCCACCCCAATCATCAATGAAAAGATTTCCTACTCAATAGTTCAGGAGGCATATTCTAGCAAGATAGAAATTCATTGGGAGCGTTGGAGCAATGATAAAGTTGTCACCGTGTGACCTATAGGTAATGGGTTCGAGTCGTGGAAGCAGCCACTAATGCTTGCATTAGGGTAGGCTGTCTGCGTCACAACCCTCGGGCTGCGACCTTTCCTCGAACCCTGCATGAATGCGGGATTCTTAATGCGCCGATCTATCCTGTAGTGAAATTCAATGGAGCAGGTTTTAAACAGTGCTCAATTTTGAATAGCCACCTTCAAGCCAGGACTCTTAATATGGCCAAGAATTTTATTAGGCCCTTTTTCTGCGGAAAGATACACTTGCTGGAGAGATAACTGCCACTGGCAATATTTTACCATGAACTGCATGTGGTTACAGAAGATGTAGCTGCTTCACGCGACACTGTACATTATTTAAAACAAATTCCCTAGTTCCTGCATTTAATCTGGCTACTTTATTTCAAAAAGATATTCATGACGAAAAATTCTTTTTCTTTTCATTACTGTACTACAGAGGAGTGGAGCTACATGGTCCACATAGTCCAAAAATTATAAATTATGCTAATAAGATCAAAATAATTTTCTGCAAATAGAAGCTTCTAATGTATAGTGGCAGAAATATCTTCAAATTCTTTTTAGCCTGTGGGTAATTTGAATTCTAGATGTAACATCCTTGTATTTTTCTAACCGTCATTAGATTTAATGACTCTGCTACATAGGCGGATCTACAATTTGAAGTTTGTGAGCTTCTACAACACCTCAATGTAACTTTCAATGATAATAGGTTCACGGTCAAATTTTTACATATATTTTGTAAATTTCTGAATACATATATCGGGTTTGGACAAAAATTATTTGGTTCTATCTAACAACCCATTAATAGAAGTGGATTTGCAAAGATGAATAAAATTTTGTCCAGGTGATCAGGTTCAGTGTTAGTATTGATCAGACTTGCATACTAAATTGTGTTGTCATTTCTTGTCTCTCCAATTGTTAATGCTACATAAAATGACGACTAATGAAGCGGCATTAACCGTAAACCATGAACCTTAAACAATTTGGACCAAAAAAAAAAAACTGAAACAATTGAAGATGTTTTATCAACAATGGTCATCCTGTTCCCATGTGGCTGTCATTATCATGTGATTTCTCATAAATTATTCCTGCTAGTTAAGTGCTAATTATTGTTTTCCATAAGACAAGAAAATAATTAATCCAAAAATATTTTGTCTTCTCTTTTTGGCCATAGCTTCCATCTCACATAATCGTACAAGACATTGTCCTTTAGCAGGTAAGATATTGAGGATTGTACTCAAATTGTTAAAAACAATCAACGCAATTCATGCATGTGATTTTGGTGTTAATTGTTGATAATTTGAGCTTAATTCAATGAATTTTGGTTATATATTCGCTCTCTTTAGCATTACTGCTACTACTTGGAGTATATCTAATTCCAATATTGTCAGTGCAGACTTGCTTTCTTCACAGCAGGATGACAATTATTAGTACTTCGAATTTATGGATTCTGGAACATGAATAAGAAATATTACTGTATATATTTAAGTTAAATTAGTCCCATTAACTTTTATAATTTTTCATAAAAGTGGAGGCGCAGGTCGAGGATATATCATGTGATTTGTGAGTAGTCCCATTAACTTTTATAGAGTTTTAATAGGTGTAAACAACAAAAATATAACCAAAATAAAAAAAAGTAGATAATACATTAAAAATTATATGTAGTCAAAAACAAAAAAACAAAAAAAACCTCAACTGATTTAACTATCTAGGATGCTAATATATGTGTTATAATAATTTGTTAATGAAATACTCTTTATAGATAGAGCGTACATTACGGATAATCTAACACGTAGAACGTACATATAGAGAATTTTTAGGATGTACCAGAGGAACAATTTAGACGGTGCTGGAATTTTTCTCAGTACAAGATTTTGAATAATTTGATTGCTGGAATTTACTTCCACTGCAGAAACCGTTTTGAGATGGAATACTTAGATGCAGGAATAGAGTTTGTAAATAATTTTTTTTCCTTATGGAAATCACTATGTATGTATAGATGCAACGCATGAAAAACAAAAACACCTTTTTGCATTTGAATTTTGAATCACCCTAAAATAACTACTAACAATTTTAGCCCTCCCCCCAAAATGATAACATTGTTATCAATTTCTAATCATACGTACAACTAAATGAAAAAGAGTGATATTAATCTCAATTTTTGTCTTTTGATAGTGATAGTTTAGAAATTTTTACATTCCTATACACTATATGAAACTATATTACCCTCCCAACTCAAGTTTTACTATAATTACATTTTATATACCCAATTACCATTTATGTACATTTTAAGGGAATTAATGATAATAATTAGTGTCCTAAAATTACTCTAACATATCTTCCACTCCCCCACGTTTCTCTCTCCACATCTCACCCCCTACCCCACGTATCTTGCACAAGAGAGCAGCAATTCCACCATTGACAACCATTACAAAGCTTTGAAGCTTTAAATTCGAATTTGGATTTTCAAAAAGTATTGTTTGTTTGAATTGGATGTTGTTGTAAAGAATTGAGAATTCTCTCTACGTCTCTCTCTATCTCTCAATCCCAAATTTCAGTAATGTAAAGTAAAGGAAAAGAGAGCAGCAATTCCACCAGTGACAGCCATTAAAAAGCTTTGAAGCTTTGAATTCGAATTTGGGTTTTCAAAAATCATTATTTGTTTGGATTGGGTGTTGTTGCAAATAATTGGGAATATGGTTTGGAGTTTATATCTCAATTTTGAGGGGTTCTGGTGAAGATTAGACTTGGTTTTGGCTGAATTTCAGATTGAAACTCGAAGAAGAAGAAGACGACGACATGACATACATTATACTGCAGAAATTGTAGTAAAATTGTAGAAAAATTATAGAAAAATTGTATTATGTTGTTTATATATTTTTCTTTTATGCATTTAACTATTGTATGAAAGTTGAACAACATTGTATAAAAATTATATTTAAGTTGTATGATATTGTAGTTGTATATAACTGAGTAGAAATAAAGTATGAAAATTGTAGATAAGTTGTATAATATATAATTAGTTGTATGAAATTTGTTTTTACTATGTATAAATCAGATACAAAATATACAAAAGACAAATTGTATAAAATTTGTATTTAAGTTGTATCTTATTGTAATTGTATTTAACTGGGTAGAAATAATGTGTGAAAGTTGTAGATAAGCTGTAGATAAGTTGTAGATAAATTGTATAATATATAATTAGTTATATGAAATTTATTTTTACTACGTATAAATTAGATACAAAATATACAAAAGTGTCACGACCCGAATTTCCCACCCCCGGGAGTCGTGATAGGCGCCTACTCGTAGAAGCTAGGCAAGCCATGAAATTAAAAATCTTAACCCTTTTCATTTTTTTAATACCTTTAATCACTGATAATAACAAGTGATAAACAGGGAAATAATAGCGGAAGAAGAAAATTTAAGCGGAAGACTTAGACAAATATAATAGCAAATCGTTACTAATAGCCAACATATGTCTCTACCCAGAAACCGGTGCCACAACATTCACGGACTGTCTATGATTTCTACAAGCAAATGTCTGAAAGAAAGAAACTCAGTCTGTCTCGGATACAAATGATAACAGAACATAACAGTGAATAAAAGAGACGCCGGGCCTGCGGACGCCTGCAGGACTGCCTCGGGATCTCTGTGGACTGAAGGCTGGCTCCCAAACTACTGCTGCTGCCCCAGTACTGCTCCAGTATCTGCACAGAGTGCAGAATGTAGCATCAGCACAACCGATCCCATGTGCTGGTAAGTGCCTGGTCTAACCCCGGCGAGGTAGTGACAAGACTAGGACCAGACTCCAGATAACCTGTGCAGTTATATATATATATATGTACAGCGGAAAATAAACTAGAACAAATAATTCAAAGCTGGGAAGGGGAAACATGCTTCGGGGACTAACAGATAAAACAGAATCTCGAGAGAATTATCAAGAAACCAAAAATTCAACTTCTATCAAGGATAAGGAAAACAAAGACAATTTACACTTTCGGTTCACATCTCGTTGCAGGCGTGCAACCCGATCCCATTTCTCATATCCTTGTGGTAGGCGTACCACCCGATCCCATTTCATTATATCTCGTGGTAGGCGTACCACCCGATCCCATTTCATCATATCTCGTGGTAGGCGTACCACCCGATCCCATTTCATCACATCTCATGGTAGGCGTACCACCCGATCCCATTTACAAGCCAACACAAAATTATAAGGAATCCCAGCAAGGGAACAAAGCAATATAATAACTTTCCGGCAAGGGAACAACAATATTTAAGACAAACATCCCGGCAAGGGAGAATCAGCTATAACCAATCCTAACTCAACTCCTACTCAGCTCAATTAGTACCAATCCTCAATCATAAGTAAAGTCCACGAAAATAAACTAAATCTTTGCCCAATATCGGATACCATCAATTTTAACACCTGTAGTATCATTCAAGAACACAATAACTATCAATTCAAGACTCACTGTCATGCTCGACACCAACGTATAGATACTCGTCACCATGCCCATACGTCGTACTCAACAAGAAGCAATTAGCAAATAGGACACAACTCCTAATCTCTCAAGCTAAGGTTAGACCGGACACTTACCTCGATGCCTCGAACACAACTCAAGTTTCAATTATAGCTTTACCCCTTGATTCCACTGCCAATTCGCTCGTATCTAGTCACAAGTTACTTAATTACATCAATAAACGCTAAATGAATCAATTTGAATGCATGAAAATGGATTTTCCAATATTTTACCCAAAAAGTCAAAATCGCCCCCGGGCCTACGTGGTCAAAAATTGAGGTTCGAACCAAAACCCGATTACCCATTCCCCCACGAACCCAAATATATAATTTGTTTTGAAATCGGACCTCAAATCGAGGTCCAAATCCTCATTTTTTTGAAAAACCTAGGTTCTACCCAAAACACCCAATTTCCCCCATAAAAATCTTTGATTTTAAGTTGAAATCATGCTAAAAGATGTTAAGGAGTGAAGAAAATAAGTTAGAAATCACTTACCAACGTTTTGGAGAAGAAAGGTTGTTTAAAAAATTGCCTCTTATGTTTTTGGGGTTTTGAAAAATGAAAAATGACTGAAAATCCCGTCTATATATATACCTCTCAGAATCCCTGTGCGGACCGCACAAAACGGACAGCGGCCGCACAGCCTTTTCCTGAGGGTACACAGTCTCAGAATCCCTGTGCGGACCGCACAAAGTCGACTGCGGCCGCACAGCCCTCCACCGCGCACCGCACAAAGTCGAGCGCGGACCGCACTGCCCCTTCCGCGGTCGCACACGATTTCTCGCGGACCGCACTAGCGGGTTCAGAGATCTGCAATTTCTCTGAACCTGCAACATTTGTGATTTTTAAGCCAAAGACATCCCGGGACCTACCCGAAACTCACCTGAGCCCTCGAAACTCCAAACCAAGCATACGTACTAACTCAATAACATCATACGTACTTATCCAAAATAACCTTAATAACAACGAATCAACCCTCAAAATCAAAGAACTCCTCTCAAACTTCATAAAGTATCAACTTTAGCAATTTAGGTCCGAATCACGTATAACGGACTCCGTTTCTTACAAACTTCACAGAGTTATCTTAAATCATATATAAGACCTATACCGGGAGCCGGAACCAAAATGCGGGCCCGATACCATCATGTTCTAAGCAAATTTCATTGCAAAATACTTTAAACAATTCCAGAAAACAATTTTCTTTAAAATTTTATTTCTCGGGCTTGGGACCTCGGAATTCGATTCCGGGCATACGCCCAAGTCCCATATTTTCCTACAGACCCTCCGGGACCGTCGAATCACGGGTCCGGGTCCGTTTACCCAAAACGTTGACCGAAGTCAAATTAACTCATTTTATAACCAAATTTTACCATTTTTCGCAGATTATCATATTTAAGCTTTCCGGCTACGCGCCCGGAATGCGCACGCAAATTGAGGTGATGATAAATGAGGTTTTCAAGGCCTCGGAAATACAGAATTCAATTTAAGGCAAGCGATGACCTTTTGGGTCATCACAAAAAGACATATTGTATAAAATTTGTATAAAAATTATATTCAAGTGGTGTTATATTGTAGTTGTATATAACTGGGTAGAAATAATGTATGAAAGTTGTAGATAGGTTGTAGATAAGTTGTATAATATATAATTAGTTGTATGAAATTTGATTTTACTATGTATAAATCAGATACAAAATATACAAAAGATATATTTGATAAAATTGTTTATGTTTGGCTCAAAAGTTAACAATATACTTTGTAAGCTAGAAAACAATCAAATGTAAGAAAAGGGTAAATCGTAATCAAATATAATAAACCTAGAGATGCAAAGATGATATTATTGTCGTAGATCTAGTATTGCAAAGTGATAATATGAACTCAATAAGATATGTTCGTTTGAGGTAGAGATAGAGAGAGAAAGCCAGAAAATGAGAGAGTTGTATTAGATCCGAATCCCCCCTTTACAATGTGAAGGTCTCCTTTATATAATAAGAGACCTTCCTCGAAAGAATCAAAAAGTTACAAAGACAGGTAGCGTCTCCTTAGTGAAGACACTGAGTCCTAAACGATGTCGCTTTTGTCCCCACGTCCGAGTCGTACCCGCTACGTTAGTCGGCGTACACTCACTGGGCNTGGCATCTTGAAGGTTTTTGGGTGGAGTGAGGGGCAGCTTCTTCAGTGTATGGTTGTTCAACGAACCTTCCCACGTCGCGTTTTGGTAGCAACTTGGGAGCACCGGGGATCTTGTCGACCCTCTCCTGATGTTCCTTCATCTGACCGCGGAGCGCCTTGTTTTCATTTTCCATTTCTTCCATCTTCTTTAGGATGGTTGTTAGCGTGCTATCGTTGGTCTGTGTCTCGATGGGTTGTTATTCGCTAGTGCAACTTCCGGTTCACCCACGGCAGCAGTGGTACCTACCGTTGGTGTACACCCGATGTTACTTTGTGGTGACCTCTCAACCAAGCCACTTAGAGTGCTTGTTAGCCATCTTTCCAGTAGCTCCTTGACCGCTGAGGGTGCTTCCGTAGCCGCAGATGTGGAAGCTCCTTTTTCGTGCAAGATCGTCAGACCTTCGGATGGGGAAGGTGAGATCTCTGCACCCGGTGTGATGCTAGAGGTTGCATTCAGGATGCCATCGTCACTGGCCTCGTTGAGAGGGCCAAGGAGATTGGTAGTGACACCCAATATAGCTTTCGATCTTGTGTTATTTTCGGCCATTTTCTATTTTTGTGTGGTGTAGAGAGTGGTAGTTGGTTGATCTCTAGGTGGATACTATGGTTTTGATTCTCGAAATCCCCACAGACGGCGCCAAATTGTTTGGCTCAAAAGTTAACAATATACTTTGTAAGCTAGAAAACAATCAAAAGTAAGAAAAGGGTAAATCGTAATCAAATATAATAAACCTAGAGATGCAAAGATGATATTATTGTCGTAGATCTAGTATTGCAAAGTGATAATATGAACTCAATAAGATATGTTCGTTTGAGGTAGAGATAGAGAGAGAAAGCCAGAAAATGAGAGAGTTGTATTAGATCCGAATCCCCCCTTTACAATGTGAAGGTCTCCTTTATATAATAAGAGACCTTCCTCGAAAGAATCAAAAAGTTACAAAGACAGGTAGCATCTCCCTAGTGAAGACACTGAGTCCTAAACGATGTCGCTTTTGTCCCTACGTCCGAGTCGTACCCGCTACGTTAGTCAGCGTACACTCACTGGGCGTACCCACTGGCGTAGAGATGCTGAGGGTCAAATTTGACCCTATACAGTTTAGTTGTATCGAAGTTCGTTTAGAACAGAATAGAAAGAACGTATAGTGCCTTGCAGCTTAATTCCAAACTTTCACAGCTACTACCACTACATATTCTGGATTTCTACTTTCCTTAGAACTGGTAACTGATACTCCTATATTAAACTAGCATAACGCAAAACTTATACAATGATAAAAGGATGGCGAGACTACTTCTTCACAGCACAATAATATTGGCATTGGATTACAGGCAACTCAATATTAAAAGTTTGTGAGGATAATCGACAATTTCTTTTCTTTCCGCAGCTTCTTTTTAGTCAACACAATCATTCAAGCAAGTAGTGTTATATATAAAGACACGAATTATTATTCCTGACAGACAACATCTGAAACGGAAATCATTTTCGCACCAACTACTCTAAGGTAAGCTCTTTACAAGAACTCTTATCCCCTTAATTTTTCTTCTACAAATATCTATCTAAGATACTGATTGTGATTGGAATTTTATGTAGAGCCAAGATCTAATCATATATAAGAGAGAACTGATCATCATTAAGGAGACAAATGGACGTCATATTCAAATCAAAATGCGTGTGTTTTCATCTAGTATTGGTCTTCTGAAGTCCGTGTCATTTGAGCCTAATGAGGACTTGGATCTACATAAATTCACGTCATTTTACGTACTATTTAAATCCTTTCGACACTAATCTTTCTCTTTCTTTTTTCTTTTCACGGTGTAACTAAATTCCTTGATTGAAGGCACTAATAATGGATTGGGAGCCTTTTAAGGTGGGATGTATATATTTTGTAAACAAAATTTGTGTAGGTAGGATAATTTACTAAACATGAACATTTAGGGTAATAAAGTTTCCAATAGTGTATAGGAATAAAAAAATCCCGTTATATGAGTCCACCAACTGTATAGAGACCTAGTCCTATATCAGTTCCCTCAGTGCTAACTACTGAAACAGTATGTAAATAAGGCTCAGGATTTTTACGTGGAAAAATCCCAACTCAAGGGGACAAAAACCACGACCTACACTGGTAGGATTTCAACTTCACTAACTTGTAACTACACTATTACAAGCCACTTTGTAATGACTCTATTACAAAGACTTCAATCACTCTAACTTGTAATACACTTATCACAAGCCACTTTGTCACTCACTAGTTATAAAGACTTCAACCTATGACTAACTCTAGTCACAACACAAACTCAGATGGTTTATGATTTTGAGTTTCCTAAAACAAAGCTTCTAAGAAAGCAAGAGAGGAGTTACAATGAAGAACAGAAAAACAAGATTAATACTCAACTAGGACACACATAGACTCTTAGTGAAACTGGTCCGTCACCTGTAGTTATGGGGATCGCCTTCGGCTTGCTATACTCTTTCCCTAACGCATGAGCGGAGTTGTCTTCTTGTTCTGGACACACTTGTGACTTGAATGCTGGATCAGATCTTCAATGCTTGAGAGAATATCACTAAATGCTCAAGTGAATATATTGTTGCCTTACACCATGTTATTATACTTCAAAAGACATCCCAAGGATGATGTCTATTCTTGGTTGGTACACGCCTCTTCCCGATGGGAAGTGACTGCTGCACTGTAGCGTGCACAGTTGCAGACAGTCACTTTCTGCAGTTGCTTTCCACCTGTCGAGTTGACTTGTACCTCTGTCTGGGAAACACCAAGGGATCAGGTCCCTAAACTGGTTCTTGTGAATCCAAAGGCACACTGCCCAGATTATCTTGAGTCCATTGCTGAATAATTGTACCAGGCATGCATCAGGTCCTTTATCTGGTTCTATATAGAAAGCTTGTTAGATCATCAAAACATAAGACTAAGAGACCTTAAGCCCATCGGATAGGAAGGCAGCCACAGACGAAAAGGAAATTTTGATCCAATATGTACATTCTCAAGCAAGAAGAAATTTAAGGAAACTAAAGTTCAAATTAGTTTTTAGATTATTAACGTAAAGTTTAATTTTGGTGCTTTTATTAATTCTTCAGATTAAGTATTTGGAGAAAAGTTTTGGCAACATCATTTATAAACTTCTACCGAGTAATAGTAATAATTGATCCTAGCAAAGTAGTTCGGATGGGTGTGGCAGAACCAGCAGGCTGCGTACGTAATTGTTTATCCACATCAGTAACTTCTGTCTTTCAAGAATTATTTCAGACATGATGTTCAGAAAGACGTACTTACTAGTCAGATCTAAAAGTTAAAATCAAAGATGAAATTAAAATGGAAGGATCTCACAATAGCATCTGTTGGAAAAACATGTACACTAAGTCCATTATATTCATAGATCAGTGCTGCGAAACATTAAATTCTGTTGGACTACAATGATGAACAAGTATGGTGCATAAGTTTAAGCTAAGATTTAATTATAACTTCGTGTCAACTATACTTCTTCACTCTAACAAAATTTTGGTGTTTGACCTATATATAGCCAAACCCTTCTATATATACAAGATTTTGTTTTAATAATTAAACTGCCAAAATATTAAGAAATGAAACTCTACTTCGGATCAATTGCTTGTACAAGCTCTGTAATCCAGCCTCAAAACCCTCGATGCTCGAATCAAGTGTCTGTAATCTCCTTCGCGCAACGTTGACATCAACTTTGGTTTCATTGTTCCTAATCTGTTCGCGAAGTGAGGCAAGAGCTACATCAATACTCCCCATGCCACTGAAAATTTGGCCACCTTGAGAAGAAGCTGATTTAGTGATCATCAACTTTGAAATAATTGACCATCCTTTAGGCTTTATTTTTGTATCTTGGTATGACAAAAATACCAACATGGCCTTAAACAAAGATGTAGTAACAGCTGTTACTTCTCTTAGCACTCGAATCACCATCGATAAGTGTTGTTCAATGTCCCAGAAAACAGAAGATCCAACTCTGTTTTCCATTTGCTTCAGTCTCCTTAAGTTCTTTACTATCTCCTTCTTCATGTTCTTCCTGAAGATAAAATAATTGCTAATATCCTTCTCAATGCTCGAATCTGCACCTTTTCGTCGTAAAGCTGACTGAAGATGTTGGACTTGTTCCTTATTCATACGAAATAAGTTTCTAATAGTGTCACATGACTCAAGTAACTCAAGAGATCCCTCTAGGGCTTCTTCAACAAATGCTCCATTTTGATGTTGGACAAGAGCTTTTTGTGTGTTTGGACACTGAATTAGTTCCTGCACACAATTGTATAATTCTACAAGGCCAAGAACTCCAGCCTGAATTGTCTCTGCCCTATGCGACGACGTTTCGAGGTTTTTCAGCTTGTCTAATTCAGCTTCAATTTTTAGTCCATTAGGATTTAACCTGGAAGGCAAGCTAATGGACCTAACAGGACAAGGTATATTTTTAGATTTAGCCATGGTTTGATTGGTTTTTGAAGAAAGGTTCACTTGATTTCTGAGGTGATGCTTGGATGTAACAATGATTCAAGAATGTACTTATAGGGACATGACCTTTTCGTAGAATTAATTTGCATGTGACAACAACGTAGGCAATCAAATATTTTTTTTGTAATCTTGTTACATCATTTACCAACAATATGCAATTATTTTACAATTTTATATCCTGCATCTTATGGCCTCAGAATTAGCAACGTTTTCGCATTTATTACTAAATTGGATGAATTCTGAATTCAATCATTGACTACAGAGAGTGCGTTAGAGCTGTATATGCCTTGTTTCCTCACAACAATTTTCTGCAAGATTCCCTTTTTTGGATTTTAATCGTATCTTTGAAATAAGCCTTTTTTAACATACATAGGGAAATGTTGATGTTTCTAGACATTATTAATCCATAAAGAATCGGGAAAAATGCACTGAACCCGGTTTCGTTTCTTAATTTCTAAAAAATTTGGATTGGTTAACAGCCTAGGGTTGAATTGAGAAAGAGGTAGACATAGGGTTTTAGGTGAACAAGATGTTGGGCACATGCCCATGTTGTCCGGCCAAAGGCCCAATGGCCTAATCCTATTCTCTTTTGGTTTCCATTCCTATTTGAAATTGGATTCGGTTTATTCCTATTTTGAGTGGGTTTTGGCTTTAAGAGAAAGCACCACTCATGATCTATAAATAGGACAACCTTAGAGAATTATTCTATGCTCATTGATACAAGTCTTTGAAAGACTTAAGCACATAAGAGTGGTTTAGAGAGAGCTCTCATCAAGAGAGAAGAGAGAAGAGAGAAGAAAAGTATTTGTTTTGCTGCAGATTTTTATTCCGACCAGCCAACTTCAAATCACGTTTTATGATTCGTTAACCGTTGGATCGGGCTGAAATTTTGACTGAGAGTTCGTAACATCTTGGTCTTGGATTTGAACGGTGAAGATCGGATTTGGAGGCTCGTAGCATCTGATTTCGAGCCTCGAACAGTAGCTTCGTTTTGTGGATTATACTCTTTCTTCAATTGATTAGTTGTTGCTCTTGTTGCTATTGTTGCTCCGTGTTTGCCCCTTGTTGTGTAGCCAATTTGGAGAACTTTTGTAACCCTCTTATTGTTATAGTGGAGCTTTTGGATCTTTGTAATCCCGTGGTTTTTACCTTCGATTTTAAGGGTTTTCCACGTTAAAATTTGGTGTTCTTTATCTTCTTTTTTTCGAATTTGCCTCTTACTCAACATAACACAGGAATCATTTAGCTGGAAAACATTTTGATTACAGAGATTACTCTATATGTTTTGAATGGGTAATAGGTTGTGTTTTGGGTAGACAAAGAATAACTTTAGGTTGTATTTACGTAATTATCGTATCTTGAAAAGTGAGCTCGGTTTAAAAAGATTATGGAGCACATGAATAAATATGATTTGGTATGGAGGAGGGCGGCGACTTGTTGGGTAACAAATGCAACAGAGAAAGATTAAATATTTGTTTTTTAATTCATGCTTCTGTGAGTCAATTAATTTGCCATTAATTTGCGAAGCTCTCTTTGCCTCAGTAGAGGTACATCAAATTTGTGTTACATCTAAATTTAGAGTTAGTGAATTATAATGAACGAGATCCAATATTAAACAACAACAACAACAACTCCAATTAGCAAATGGAAAGGCTGTTTTCGATAGACCCCCGACTTAGGCCAGCAAACTCGCAACAATAAAGCAAAAGAAATATAGTAATAAAAAATCATGGAAAAAGCAGTAACAACAGTGAGATAGTAACAAAACCGAAACAGAAACAACATCAGATAGTAATATATATTTATATTTTTATATTTCTTTTGCATGCATATCGGTGATTCGAGCTGAGAGTAATGTCTTTAGTTAAATACTTGAATTTGCTGAACTGTTCTTAAAATTGCTTATAGTAAGAAATAAGATGAGGGACTAAGACACCCCATTGGCACAGAGGTACACTGAAACCTAGGATATTAATAGAACATGTGATTTCAGTGTCAGAAAATACAGAGCATAGAACCTTATCCATGTATGTACATACTGCAATTTTGAATTTTTACAGTGCTCTGCAAAGGAACCAAAGAGACAATCAAGCAGATTTCTTGTCGCAAATTCCATGAATGCAGAAGACATTAACATGTGACTGAGAATCACAAGAATTCCCACTAAAGTGGAAATCGGAATTTCATGAAATGGAGCAATATTAAGGATGATGTAGCCTTAATCAAGTGTGGGTCGATTTTTGTCACATAATGCAAAAAATGGTAACATAACTACCATAAGGATAGTCTCTAACTTTTGGCCTGACCACCAATGATAAATTTTCAAGGTCAAAAGTTAAAAAACTTAACCTTTGTTAAACTTAAAGTATCGCCGCCAATGGGCAAAGTGACCTGCCCGAAGGTCATTTGTAGACTTACTGCCCAATCATCCGCTTGGTCCAACCAATGGGCCTTGGACTCTACTTAGGAAGAACAATTAATCCAAATAGTTGTTTACCAACCGCTTAAACTAAAAATAGTCTGTGGAGGTATAATATATGCATAATTTGTGCATTATATATGTATAATTGTGTATAATCATTATGTAATCTATGTGTATGGCTATAAAAAGTAAGCAATGAATATGACCGGTTATTTGTGTAAAGATCCCATTTAGGAATTTAATGTCAAAATTAGATTTGGTCCAATCCAATATTGGAATCTCTAAGTATAAAATGATGCAGTATTAGTTGAGGAATTTTCAGAAACCACTATATTTTTTAGTGGTTATTAACTTTCAATAGCCACCATATACATATTTACTTACTTCCTACAGCTTATATTTTGTTGCTACATGACTGTATTCGCTATATTCGCGCTATTGTATTCATGAATACAGTCCTGAAATTCACCTAAAGTAGGGACTCCAATTGTTTAATAACGGAAAGAGGATCAATTAGCGTATGTCACTCCTAATTTAAACCGACAAAATCAATTATTGTATTGTATTCCATGTATTCGCGCGACTGTATTTATAAATACAGTGAGGTAATCCGCCTAAAAAACAGGGATTACAAACTGTTTAATTCTATATTCCATATATTCTCGCGAATGTATTTATAAATACAGTGAGGTAATGTGCTTAAAAAATAGTGACTACGGGTGTTTAATAATGAAAAACGCAATATTGAATTGTATTCAAGTTCACTATATTGAATTCAATTATATTCAAACAACAAAATCAAGAAATAGGGTATATACCGTTTTATTCAATTCGACTGCATACATTGTATTCAATTCACCATATTCAATTCGACTGTATTCAAACAACAAAAGATCACAAAAACAGTGATATTCCGCGGTATTCAAAAAAATACAAACCTTCGGAATACATAAATACATGCGAAAAATATAATGTATTTATACAAAAATACAATGTATGTGAGTGCATTTGTACAAAATATAACGTATTTATATCATTGTATGTGACTTAATAGCAAACAAGAGAAGAAAGTTCGCCGAAGATGGCGTTTTCCGGCCAAGCAAAATAATGTATACATTGTATTAAATAAAAATGGAGATGAACAAAAACCCGGCTCTCAAATATTCTCCGGCGTTTATGCTTCAGATTTCAAAAGCTCAATCTGTAGTCATGGCCAGATCTATTCGCCTACCCCCTTTTCGCTTCAGATCTATTCTCTTTGCTTCAGATCTATCCATGGCACAATGGAAGATTTGATACACTGCATTAGTCCACCATGGCCACCAAGAATGGCTATTACGACGGATGCTTTGATGGAAAAGGGAGAGAGCTTTGAGGGAGAAGAGAGAGGATTGAGAATCTTGCTTATATATAGAGAGAAATCGTGTGCTAAATGAAGGAGTAAGAGAGAGAAACGTAACTGGCATATTTCACGCCTTAACGGTAGCATATATAATAAATATGTATTTTGCTATAAAATATAAAAGGTAGCAATAAGCAACAATAGTTTGAAATTTGTTTTGATTTATAATAAATAGGGTGTAATAGTTTGATATAGAAGGTAAAATTTCCATTTTAGTTCAGACTAATTTGTTTATTTTCCGTTAGTAACGGCTGAATAACAATCACATAATTCTCAATCTTCGTATAACAAATTTTATCTGCTCAGGTCAATTTATCAGAAATTTGCTAGCTAATATGTTATACGCGACATATAATGCTGAAATCTTATCTCACCCAACTACTTTACATGACACAATTTTACTATATACACTGCCATACTTAGGACAATTTACAGAACTAAAATTGATTCCCCTACTACATTTCAGAAGCCAATGGAGCATACAAAAACTGAAGATGGTTTAACTCAGGATCCTTCTCGGGTTAATGTTTTGCTTAAATCTTTGATCACACATGAACAAGGTGGTTCTTATAATTAGAGGACTGGTCATGGTACTCAGTTTTTGGTGCAATTACCAAGTCCACAATGAGAAAGTTTAATAAACTTTCAAGTCAGCTTCAAATTTTTTTTTTTGATTTGCACCGGGTGTCCGAGTCTCTAAGAGCCCCGACTAATCCCGGGGGTGCACAGGCTCTCGGCAAGGAGTTTCCCGCAAGTGCACCACGGTTAATTCAGGTTTTACCCAGTCCGATGGCCCTCAGAAATTGTTTGCACCCAATGGGTTTCGAACTTGAGACCTTGAAAGGGAGCAAACCCCAAGGCTCAAGTCAGCTTCAATTTATAAGTACATCTCTGGATGCCTAGAGTATATGCCCATATTCAGTTCAAAGATTTCAAAACAAGCGTACAACTAGACAATGTGTAAGCTGGTAAAAGTTATGAAACGCTTCCAAACATTGGCAGAACAGAATGTTGAGAAGACATGGTCTAAGCCTTACCAGTAGGCAACGCGTTCATTCAATCAGACTTTCTCACGCGTTCATTCAATCAGACTTTCTCCATTCATGTCAGGCCAAGCTAATTTATGCAGAGAGCCACTGTTCACATAATTCAAATGGTTAACAGAGCAGGACGACTGCCAGGAAATAAAGGGTCAGTATACAGCAAAGTGCTTCAAAAGAATAAACTTTTGTTGGTTACAGAATCTAAGTTCAGATACATGCCACTGTGAACTATTCTTCAGTGGAATATATACTCATTTAGCACCACCAATAACAACAACAACATACCCAGTGTAGCCCCACAAGTGGGGTTTGGGGAGGGTAGTGTGTACGCGGACCTTACCCCTATGTTTAAGAAGGCAGAGAGGTTGTTTCCGGTAGACCCTCGGCTCAAGAAAGATAAAGGAAGGGGCTATACTCATTTAGCACCATTCAGGTAAAAATGAAAATTATTATTATCATTAATTTTTTTCTGATGAAGATCAATATGAAAATTATGAAGAGGCAAAAGATAGGAACATGTTAAAGAAAGGCCAAAAAGTTGTTTACTTCATGTTTGAGAAATTTCAGGACCCAAACTATTAATAACATATGACAAGAGACGGATCCCTAGGAATATAACAGTCTCGAGTACACAACTATGTGTTCATAAATGGAAATAAATCTTTTTCTTTCCCAACAAACAGAAGAAATATCATATTGAAGTTTGTCTTTTCATCTCTCATAGCTCCAATGATAAAGCGCTAAACAATTCTAGACACTAAGATGACCTTATACATTTCTAATCCGATGAAAATAAGGGTTTCAGCTCAGCAGGGTGTACTCTGGATACAAAGAGAAACTTAGTGTTAATTTTCCAAAATAATTTGGAAAATAGTTAATGTTCCATCACTCTCCCAGCTTGATAACTCCTAGTTATATGTACAACTAATTCCAACACATAACTCCTGCCATATGAAAAATTAATTTTTTTATTGGTGCCATATGTACAATTAATTCAAATGCTCTCCAGTGTATTTCTTAGCATGAAAATAGTACATAAAAGGGATCAAATGACAACACGTAAATTCTCTAAGAAAGAACAAACATGCCCGTGAATAAGCAAAACACTTCATATGAATCAGAATACCAGCAATGGAGGTCAAATGACAAGACCCTGTTCTCTAGCTTTCTTAAGCCACTTCAACGTGCTCTCCAACGTAGTATAAGCAGCAACATCTGTCAAACTCTTGCTCTCTACTGCATAATCAAAAACTTCATAAGCTTCTGCTACTCTGCCATTCCTACAGAGCGCTCTGAGAAACGTCCCATATGACCCCGTCTCAAGCTTCATACCATTCTTCTTCATAACATCATACAGTTCCATCCCCTTATCCAACAACCTTGCCTTACATAACCCATGAAGCAATGTATTATATGTACATGAATTAGGAGCACAGCCCCGTGCTTCCATTCTCTCCAACAAAGCCAACGCTCCTAATGGATCTCCTTCCCTACACATCCCATTCATTAACGAAGTATACGTTACTGCATCCGGAATATGGCCCTCCTCCATCATAACACTCAAAAACTTCTTAGCATCTTTCACCCTTCCTGACTTCGACAATCCATAGATCAATGTATTATAAGTCACAAGGTCAGGCTTCACTCCTTCCTCCTGCATTTTCTTGTATACACTTAACACTTCACCCCCTTGACTTAACATACAATAACCCTTCATAATTGTATTATAAACATAGCAATCAGGCTTATATCCTTCCTCGCTCAACACCCCCAACAATCTAGTCGCCTCCCTGAGATTCTTACTGTTACAAACATTATCAATCATAATTGTATAAGTAACAAGATCAGGCTTTATATCAAAACCATCCCTCATTTCTTTAATAAAACTATTCATATTACTCAAAGACCTGTTCTTGCATAGGTGCCTGACAATAAAATTGTAAGTATAGGTATCAGGTGGAGAGTCTTTGGAGGAAAGTTCTTTGACCAGCTCAATGGCTTGCTCTTCGTGGTTCGAAGAGCAAAGGGTCCTCACAGCAATGTCTGTGGAGACCTTATTTGGAGGGAAACCATTGGAAGTCATGAGATTGAGAACCTGATGAACAGGGGACAGAGAATGGTCAACTGACTTGCAAGATTGAATGAGGAGAACATGATATGTAAATCTGTCTGGAGAAAAGGGTGGGTGAGTCTTGATCATGTGATTAAGGAAAAAGATTGAATCTTGGAGGGTAGAATTGGAGGAAAATGACTGGAGGATTGAATTATAAAATTTAGGGTCTGAAGGTACATTTTTGGGATTGGAAATGAGGGAATTGAAAAGGGTTTTAGCATCAGAAAGAGTAGTTGAATCAAAGGCTACAATAGATGGAAGCTGGGGTTGTTGATTATTTGATGTGGGTTTTCTCTTGGGTGATAGTGATTTTTTGGGAAAATAATGGGGTTTTGAAGTAGACGGAGGGGATGGAGATGGGATTTTTGAGTGAGGAACAGAAGAAGATGGAGTTTTAATGAGAGTGTTTACAGCAAAGTTAGCTGACCTTAAGGAAGGTGGTAGTTTCCCCATCTTCTGTGAGCTTGTTGTTCAGATTCTTTCAGTTTTTGTCCTTCTGGTAAAAGGATTAGATTAGGGTTCTGCAAGGGTTTAGCATTTTGAGCTTCGGTCGGTACAGTTACAGTATGTATGCCAAGGGAGAGAACTACGCAGTACAGATTTGGGTGTCTTTCTTAGGAGACAAAAGACCTTAGCCCAGAGATTAGAAAAGGCCCTTTGGACTGCAAACAGCCCATTTCGACTAAGAAGCCTGCAAAAGGGCTTCCTGGACATGGGAGATTTGCGCAAATAACATACTTTGATGCCACTATTTTTTTTTTTTTTCACCTTGATAAGAAAATATTGGGAAAAGAACCTCTACTAGAATTTTGGAAACCGCTTCTAGACAAAAAAAATTATATACTAATCATCAAGATTTGCTATAAACACATGGTAAATTGCCATAACTCTTCATATGGTGGTCACTAGATTTGCCACAAAACATGACAATCGCCATAAACTTTCATGGTAATCATTAGGATCCGCGAAACATTGCATTCTCCAAAAAATATACTGGAGAATATATATATTATTCACCACGTACTCTTTTTTATGTTTACATGCAATAGATCGATCTTAGTTTGGATGGGCCAAACTTTGTTATTTATATTTATAACTCATGATGCCACACAAGATAGTAGTACATAGATAGACGGTAGCAACTTATTTCTAGAAAGAGAACTATATATATAATTCTATAACTTATTAGCAGACTTTAAGGTATCTACTGCCCAAAAGGCCTTTGTTTAGCACAGTCCAAATTGTTGCCAGCGTCGACTCCAAGAATCTGACAGTATCTCCTGTAGAACCCAATTCTGTTTTCCATATTTTGATTAGAACCTTTTCCACATTCAATTCCGCCATTGATGATGTTGGTGATTAAACCATAGCCAGGGACACGACCAGCAGATGAATCAGCTCCTGATGGTCTCCATTTACCAGTAATGACGTCGTGGGCCGATGGCTTTGGTTGCTGCGCTGTCATCCAGAACCACAACGCTGTCTTGAATGAAACCACTGCGTTATTTGCAACTGCATCTGGATTCTTTAACAAATCCACTCCTATGGCTTTTCCAGCGCGCTGGTCCATAGTTGTAGTTACTACATGTCATAATATTTATAATTGAGTTATTAGGATTCCATAACTGAAATTTTCAAAGATGTTTGTCACATATATAAAAGATAACTACAACTAACCATGCCCATAATAAGTGAGATTAGCAACCTGAAAAATAAGGTTGGTAACCTGCTGCAAATGGTTAAGTAAAATATAGATTGATAGTGTTAAGTTCTCATTGAGTTAGCCTACAGGCCCTACACCCTACAGTATAAATGATTTTTCACACTATCAGATCACCTGAAAGATAACTGCGAGTAAAGTAATAATTCAATAACTTAAAAAATAAGGCAGGTAACCTGCTAATTCGACAAGTTAAAACTAGATTACTTACTAGGATATTTGCATGGGACCTCGACCGAAGTACTTTTTACCAGGAGCACAAGGCCATTGTTGATTTGCGACACAGTAATCTGGAGGGTTGCCTTGTTCCTGCTTGAAGCAGTATCCCCATGAATATGGACCATCAGGAGCTGTTGCCCACCCCCCTATTTATCAACATAACATTAGTATATATCTTGTGTAAGATTAATTTATAACTAAAGGTTGTCATACTAATGCATATGAAGAAAATATACCAGTAGTTTCATGAGAAGTTTGAGCCAAAAATGCAGCAATTTCCTTCTTACGAGTGTTGGTGTCTCCAGTAGTTCCAAAAGCTCCAAAGGACCTGGCAGTAGCTATGAATGCATCGTAAGTATAGAATCCTTTAGCACATGAATTGGCATCGTTGCGGTGCAGTAGCAGTCTCTCAAACATGTCTTTACTAACAAGAGCACCAACATCTTGTGCCAATGTTCCTGTTACAGACAAGACACAAAACAAAACCACTCCCCAAAATTTCATTCTTCTTAATTATACTACAAAATTCAGTGCGATATGTATGAAAGTTGTGTGTTTTGGGAGTGATGATAAGGTTGCTATTTATAGGGAGCAGAGTTAAGGGGTGTGCAGACTTTTCAAACTGAGTTCTACAGGGAATTAGTAATTAAATACCAATATGGCTGCTTAATTCCAACACTTCCACTTATCTTTGAGTATGGCATTTGCTTACCCAATGGGTCACATTACATGTAAATATTATAATAATCAAATTTGTTTATGGACAAAGTTGGAAGGAAAACACCTAAGACTGAGTCTTGGGTAGAATTCTTGCTAGTAGATATTCTTGACAAAAGACTGCTGCTTAATAATGGTCTTTGGTATGATAAGAAAATGCTAACGTGTCTGCATTTTGAGTCCTATTAGATCGAACAATGACCAGACATGGCGTCCCAGATTTTCCATCACATCTGATGGACAAGTACAAGATAATCTTCATGTTTACGCTAGCTACGTCGTGTCGATTTAATTTTTTGTCTTGGACTAATCAACATGGAAGTGTATATTTTGACATTTTATTGTATTAATAAGCATTGTGTCTGTGTTATTATAAAACATTTTGAGAGTTAGATCACTTTACTTTAAGTCTTTAATTCATCTCAACGATCGTACTTTACTAAAACAATCTTTTGCTTTAGCAATTTCACATCTAGTTATTTTTTGTATGGATTCTTACTTTGATTTCTGAACTCTTTTAAAGTAAAAGTTACAGATTTAAGAATTTAATGATATATACTACAAATCACAACTTTTATAGTTGAAAACTTTTAAAATGTCCGAAAATTCTGTACTTAAGGAATTTTTTTTTATTTAACTCCCCAAATAACAATAGTGTCATACTGTCATTCTTCGGATTGACATATGGATTGTGAATAATTCAATTCATAAATACAATTCATATAATGTGCACTATAAGAGACCCAGAAAGGGAAGACTAATTATATTTTCTCATCTATATATTAATCTGCAGATTCCATTCTGTTGTTTAAAACGAATCTAAAACATTCGATGTGTATTCTATGTTGGACAAACATACAATGCCGAACATGGATTACAAACTAATCCATCCATAAGCTGATTTAAATATTATATTAGATAATTCATAAATCCCCTTTGACAATTGATGGATTGTTTCCCAGTAAGTGTTTCAAATGAAATGTGGAATGTGTACTCTCTATCCATTGTTGAGTCGTGAGTGCTTAAAACAACAATAAAAAACTTACTCCCGCTCGATATATATACCAAACTGATCCATTTAGCAATAAAAGCCACAAATTAAAGTGAGCAAAAAAGCAAATACATCTTGCATTCATTGATTTGGTATAAACATGTATAGGTTTTTTCCCTTCAACAGCATGGTTTATCATTTTAGCAGAGGAATGAGATTAGGGGTGGGTATCGGTCGGTTGGTTCGGTTATAAATATTATCGGTTTAGCATATCGGTTATCGGTTTACAAATTTGATAAACCGATAACCGAACCGATAAGATATTGGTTATCGGTTATCGGTTAATCGGTTATCGATCATTATCGGATTGGTTATCAGTTTACCCGATAAGATAACTCAATCTAGAGTTAAGCAAAAAAGAGAAGACAATTCGCTCGAGTTAAGCAAAAAAGAGAAGAATTCACATATAGTATACTACCCATTTCTGCATTTTGTCCAGTGGCAACAACTGGAATAATACTAATTCTTCAACAACAGTTGTCCAAATACATTAATAATAATACAAAGTAGTATCAATTTCACCTTAAAATTAACAAGTCCAAACATACAGTACTAACAGTCCAAGATAAACTGGATGTTGTTTGTCAAATTCCTAACCTGAAAAAAGAAAGAGCAAAACCTTGATCTGTGCATAGGCAATACTAACACAGAAAATGAAAAACACCTAGAAGGCAAGAAAATGTTGTCCTACTGAGAAAGCTCAGCGTATTGTACAGAAGAATAATGTTAAAAAATATACCCGAAACTGACAAAGATTGTCGACTGAGAATTGATAAGTGCGAAGAGAATTTGGTAGTAGGTATAGGCTGCACAACGTGAGCTCACAAAATTAAACAAAAATAAAAAAAATAAAGAATCGTTAACAGTCAAAAATACCAATATGAAGATGAATTTTGTTATAGAAATTAAAAGCCTAATGTATAAGATTAAAGACTTACGCTAGGAGTAACTAGTAAGGCCTATGAAGAATGAAGATGAAGCAACTGAAGAGTGCGGCTTAGAATCTAAGAATATGAAAGAATGAACTCAAGCCCTAGCATATGTATATACTTAAGGGTAAAGTCATAATTTTATTAATTCTTATTGGGTTATCGGTTAACCCATTAACAAAATTGGCAAACCGAGGCCCGAACCGATAACCCAATAGTGGAAAAATTCTAAACCGTTACTGAACCGTTAACCCAATAACCCGATACCGATAACCCAATAAACAATTAACGGTTCGGGTTATCGGTTTTACCCGATATATGCCCAGCCCTAAATGAGATAGTCATTCGGTCCTTTCAAGAATAAACTAATTCTACATTTTTACTATTGTTGTAACAATTAGTCTTGTTCTGTATGGGTCACAAGTAAAGAAGGTATACATATAAAAAGTGATTCCAAATATCAGGAACTCCAGGAAGGCACCAATGTATACAATCTGCATAACTACTTGAATTTGCCAATTGTTCTTTTGTCAGAGGATCCCAGTGCTTTCTATAAATGGATGAATGGGCTTCCTTTCTATATTCAGAAAGTTGAGTAATGTTCAACAAATCTACTTTGAGACCACTCTTCTCTTTCAATTTCTTGATGGCTACTTCCACTAAACTCATCATTTCAGGATCTGATTCTGATCCCCAATACTCTGCATTAGAAATTGGCTCTGTTTCATTGTAGCAATTCTGACCATTTGCCTTCCCCCAATCTTCCGCCCTGCCATTTTAAGTTTGACAAGTACTACTACTAGTCAGTTTGCGTAAACCCCTAAAATATTTTGAAATATAAAATCCAACTAGCTGTATACAAGCCCAAAGTCAAGAATAAAAGATGATCCATGACATGATCTCATATCACAGAAGACTTGTTCCTAAATGGAGCTTGACATCACTCCAACTTATTTATTCTTATATTCTTGGACTTTGCATTCCACCACCCTCGGTTTCAGTTTTAAAAAGAAATAGAAAACTGCATGAATAGGACAGTCTGTTTTCATTTTCTAAGTTAAAAATTGGTGCATTCAAAGATGCAATTAATAAAGTTTATCTGAAAGGGTTGTTGGGGGTGCTAAAGTTGGAATGGTTCTTTAGAAATGGCCAACGCATTTGTAAAAACGATGAGTCAATTATGCTGCTTATGGACTAAAGATTTTAGCACACCCCTTAAGAAAGATAGTCAATAGGTTTAGTTGTAAGAGTATTTGTCGAAACTACCATTTATCTCCATATGTAACACTTATTTATCAATGCACTAATTTGAATAGCAAGAGTAAATTTCAGAAAAAAGTACTAGCATCATAACTTCTTGTTAATGTTTTGAAACAAATTCAGTTTGCTAATCGACTAATATTTGGGACCGGATGAAGCAACATTATATACCTGTTGTGAGTTGGTGCCAAGCTAACAAAGAAAACTCTAGTCTTGGTGCGATTAACATGAGTATCCAACCAATCTGCCCATGTCTGCAGCCCCAGCTCGTATGTACGCAGCATTCCCAAATGTTCATACTTCGCATCTGCACTTTCAAAAGATCCCCACCTGAAATTACAAAATCTCTATCATAAATTAAGAAGCACCTTATGCCTAAAATACTGATATTAAGGAATATAGTTTCATATTAATGGCCAAAGGTTGCAAAGATGTACTCACAGAACCTTCAAATTCAATCTCCACCACAAATAGGAATTAAAGACAAGCACATCAGCATCTTTCCAAATTCTGGCATGCTTCTCTATATTGACTCTCACTATGCGCTCTTCCACACGATGATACGATGGATTGTCACAGTTTGATTCAACTAACAATGGTGCCCAGTAGAAATCAATAGTAGCATTGTATCCCTTCACCAATGTTCAAAAACAAAAGCTAATAAAACTCAACTGCAATCAAATTTCAAAAGGAAAGAGCAAAATGGGGTTTTGAAGAATAGATTGTTGAAACTTACAATAGCTTTAAAGGTGACCAAAGAGCCATTATAATGAACATATTTGAGATGATTAGGGATTTGTGACTCTAATATGCAGACCATTGAAACCCACTGATTCCTATTGAGTGAATCTCCTACATATACAACCCTTTTGTTCCTCAACTTCTCCAACATCGCCGTGGCATTAAATCTTTGCAAAACAAAAAATACAATAAAAAACAATAAACACCCAATAACCCCAAAGGAGGGCAAAAATAGAAGAAAAACAGAAAGGAAGAGAAACTAGTTACCTAGGAAGATCACAATCATTGGGTTGCCATTTCCAGTAGAGATAGTGAAGATTCTTCCTCCCATACTTTTGACAAGCCATTCCATCATCCATGAACGAACAATTCGTCCCATTATAAAGAGGGCGAGATTGATTATCAAACACCCATTTGCCAGAATAGAAATTGCAGCTAGATAATGACCTTTTCTGAGGCTGCTTCTCAACTAACTTTAGAGTTTCAGTAATTCCTCTGGACATGGAGAAAGTGGTAATGACTAAAACTGCCATGATAATAGCTACCAGAAGCTGAAAGCTTAGTTGAATACCCATTCCCTTGTTCTTCAAAATACTGCAGGGTATTGGTCTTCCATCCATTTTTTTCTCTGCTGCTTCAGGCTTTTGCTTTCTGTTTAAAAAAGGTGGGAATATGGAAATGGTATTGGTGAGTTCGTCAAGGAAGCAACCATATAGCCTGATTGTTTTGACCCCAACAACCCAAATTTGGGGCGGATGGATTTTGGAACCTGGTGGCTTTTGTCTCTGCAGCGATAACTAAATTTCGTACTAATATTACTTTATCATTCCCAATTTATTCCACATCCTCTTTCTTACAGGCTAAAATATTCGATACCTTTTCTTTAATATGATATTTTTTTATTAAGTTACTATAAACTATTATACTTTAATCTCAAATAATATTTTAAAACTTTATATCGATCAAAGATGAAAAGAAATACTTCTATTATTGTCTAAAGTCTAAACTAAAGTGGAAGCATGAGGGGGAAGTGGTTTTGAACTTTATTGAAAGCGAAAGTAGCTCTTCTTATCTCTGGATATTTGTGTAAATTATTAATCATCACTGTCGACACAAATACCTTGTCAAAGTGAAAACCGAGTTGCTAATTTTTTATATGCTGCTAAATTGAATTCTCTGTATTATTGAAATGAAAAGTTATTTTATTTAATCCTATTAATAAAAAGTTAGGTTCATGCTTTTTTTTTCTTCTTATTTTCCTTTTAATGTTTTTTTACGTAAAGTTTGAACAGATACACATATCTAGGTTTGAACCAATACGTTATATATTCACGCGAGTCACGTACAGCTGGTAATTAATTTAGAAGCAAGTCTTGCTTAAACGCATTGAAGTATTTTGAACTCAATTAGCCCCTTGAATTACTCAAGTCTTTCCGACTGAATTGAAAAGAGACTATCAAACATACGGCATAAATTTAATATGTTTAAGATATCCCGTTACTTTTAATTTCTTTTCCAATGACACCTTGAAGTTGTGATTTCTTGAGATTTTGGGCTCTAATCTACATCTATTTTTCCTCTCATACTCAGTGTAACTTTCAATTATTTCCAGTTGTGTTAAATGCACAATTATCTCAATTGATCTATGATCTCCCAAATTGTGACTTCCCGTTAAATGTGCATTGCTAAACTAAAAAAAGTTTTTTTTTTACGAAAAATATATTTGGCCAAACCAAGAATGGCCCAAACGTCCCATATGGGGCATAATGGTAACTTCGCACGGCTTTCGAGGGCATAATGGATATTTGTGCATTTTTGTTTTCCATATGTACCCTTTGACAGATTTTTCGTTTTAATTTAATTTTTTTCAACAATTCTCACTCACTAATTTAATTGTCTTACATTCCCAAGATGCATGCTTCATCATTTTCCATAAAGCACATATACATATACTATACTAATTAAACAAAATACATCAAAATATACATATACTATACCAATTAAACGAAATACACTAAAATATACAGATAATATATTAGAGGAAATGCGTATAAAAATTAAACTACTGGTATTTATGATTAAAGTGGTCACTTTCTAACCCTAAACACTTAATATATTTGGCCAAACCTAAAAAGCTTTTCCAGCCCCCCATTTTTCTATCTTTGTTTTCTCCTTCTTCTCTCTTATCTTTCTTAGGGTTAGATTAAGGAATGGACCACGGGAAGAGGAATAATGCTTCGAAAGTTTATGTAGTGTTTCGTGGTAAGAGGCCTGGATTGCACAACTCTTGGCATTCGTGTGCTCCTATGGTTATTGGTGTCAAGGGCAGCATCTTCAAGGCCTTCAAAACGTATGATGAAGCCATAACAGCTTTTAATGAGTTTAGAAATGGATCTCAAGCTGATAATATATCAGCATCGAAGGTGTATGTTGTATTCGTGGTAAAAAGCCAGGATTATACAACTCTTGGTGTGAGTGTGCTCCTATGATTATAGGTTTCAAAGGAAGCATCTTCAAGTCTTACAAATCTTATGATGAAGCCGTAGCAGCATTCAATGAATTCCTAAAAGAAATATTTACAGTGAAGACAATCT